>NC_134698.1:38364354-38664354 GCF_050947455.1 Rhinoderma darwinii
CTCTCAGAGTAATGCATGTGTACATTGAGGTAAGTACTATACCTATAACATAATTTAAGAGAATTAATCAAATCATATGTAAGGTATCTGTCATACATAAGTAAACCCTGTATGGAAGGGACACTAGTGTCACAGTATTAGTGTCATGGTCCTGAGCTGTATGGTCATTTTACATAGGTAAAGAAAGGTTGGTAAACAGCTTCCAGCAAGAATCGGCATGACAGCCAGTCAGGAACCTGGGAAAAGATAAAGCATGTTCAAACTGGAAGGCCTTATATCCAAAATGTTTTTAAAGCAGGAAGGGAAAAGGGCAAAACACACCAGAATGTTATGTCCTTATCTGCTCTCACATTCTGCAATTCTGCATGAGAAAAATTATTTGTCATTATTATGGAGGGATTTGAACCCATGCTGCTAAACACACCGCCCTGATTTGAAAACGGATGCGTTATGGGAGCAGCGACCAAAACAGCTCTCCTCCTCCTCCTCAGCCAAAAGCAATTTCTTTTTCTAATTTTAGTTATGCACAAGCCTGCGGGCATCATGAGCGTTTAGTAATTAGTTTTATAATTACTGCTGTTTTGCTCGCTGTCATTCAATTTTTCTTACAGCCCGGCCCGGGAATGCAATGTCTCTTGCCCACAGCTGTGGAAATTGCTCTACGATTAGAAAGCAAAAAAATAAATAAAAGAAACAGGGAGATAATGAACAGCAACAGTCTTTGTTGGGTGAGATGTGATGCCAAATTTGCCTGTTCCAGTTAACCCCTGAAACAAAAAGAAATGATTCGCCTCTGGCTGTGACACAAAACCATAAAGATATTCAACTCGCTCAATTACCCGTACCTTTCTTACTTTCATGCTCTATTCTAAAAAAATATTATTTCAGATGACCAATAAATAGGCATATGCCAAAAGATTGAAAATAGCCAAAGATTGATATTGTGGAGTGTGCTTGGTATCACGGTCTTAAAGGGTATTCCCTAAAGTGATGGCATATTGCTAGGATATGCTATCACTGTATGATCGTGGGGGTCAAACCGCTGGGACCTCCACTGATCCTGAGAATAAAGGGGCCGCAGCGCCTTCACTGCAGCATGTCCCCACTCAAGTAAAAACTTTCTAAAGAAGCTGACCAAAGGTATCTAAACATTAAAGTACCTCAATACCTTGAATAACCAGCATCTTGCCTAATAAACAATGTAGCATCTGGCAACATGGATTCCGCTGTGTTATCTTTGGTTATAATTTGATCAGTTATCCCCATTTTAGACCCAGTTCACATGGCTTTTTTTTGCACTAATTTTGATGTGGAAACCGTGACGGAATTAGCGATAAATAATGCCCCAAATTTCTCTCCACTGATTTCAATGGGAGGTAGAGGCATTTTTTCCCCAGGCTGATTTTGTCTGCTTGCAGAAAAAAAAAGTGTCATGCCTTATCTTGGAGATGTTTCCGCCTCTGAACTTTCATTGAAATTAACGGGAGAAAGAAAAAAAAAAGTCAACGCATTAAAAAAAAAAACCTCAACATTTTTTTTAAAAAAAAGCATAAAAATGCTTGCATTTCAAAATCTGTCTCAAAAATCCTGAAGGAATTTTAAGGCAGATTATTTCTGGTTGGCAAAAAAATGCTGTGTGATGCCGTGTACCCTAACACGATCATCTTCCTACTGAGAAGCAAGGATAAAATTCATCTGGACGTGATCTGGCCATAGGGTCAAAAACCCAAGTCTCCACTTACAATATGGCCCCAGAACATATGGCCAAAATGATAAGATAAACCTCGCTCTTTGTGGTAACATTATTCCCTTTTAACATAGTAACATAGTATGTAAGGCTAAAAAAAGGCATAAGTCCATCCAGTTTAGTCTATTCTCCTGCAATGTTGATCCATAAAAAAAAAAACCATAAGGCTTAACATTATTCTTTTGCAGGTTCTTACTCTAGATTCTAGGAAATAGAAAGCTTGATTAAAATGAACTGCATTTTATACATGTTTATATGAATCTATTTTGCATATATAGTTATTTTTAACTTACAGGTTGAGAAGTCTAAGGCTGGGTTCACACACCCTATTTACAGACGTAATTCGGGCGTTTTAGCCTCGAATTACGTCCCAAAATACGGCTCCAAAGCGTCGGCAAACATCTGCCCATTCATTAGAATGGGGTTACGATGTTCTGTGCCGACGGTCATTTTTTTTTTTTAAAAAAAGACGCCCGCGTCAAAGAAGTGCCTGTCACTTCTTGAGACGTAATTGGAGCTGTTTTCCATTGACACCATGGAAAAACAGCTCCAATTACGTCCGTAATGGACGCAGCGAAAAGCACCTGAACTTGCCATTACGTCTGAAATGCCGGAGCTGTTTTCTCCTGAAAACAGCTCCGTAATTTCAGCTGTAACGGAGGCTGCCATGTGAACATACCCTAACTAAGAAATATAATAATTGATCTAGTTACACAGAACAAGCTTTTGTCATTGAGTGGTCATGTGGTCTTGAAAAAAACAGGAGGCGGGGAAGGAAAGGAGGGGAAAATAGATAAGGGAAAAAAAGAACAGGCGCTGCTCTAAGGTAGTATTGTATATCAAGTTTGTATAATTTGATTATAAAGATAGCAACTCATCAGTATGGGTGAGTATAGCTGGTAAAAAATGTTTACTCACCCTATACAGTTGTGCAAAGTTCATCGGCACAACTCAACTTTCAAACTTTGTAGCATACAGTATGCTGGCCCTTGGAGAAAACACCGGCGGCAGGTAAACACCAAATCCTCTGGTGAAAGATATTATCCAACGGACTGTATAGAAAAAGATCACTCCTTCAGGAGGCGCTCCTGTATATGCAAGGTATAATTCGAGATACCCCTTCCGTTCAGGTAAGAACCGATCCAATCATTTCCCGTTTGGGTAAAAAATTCAAGATTTTTTCCATTCGTATAATAAAATGGTAAAACCAAATAAAATGCTAAAAACAATACTAGTATTGTTTTTAGTATTTTATTTGCTTTTACCGTTTTATTATACAAATGGAATAAACCTGGAAATTTTTACCCAAAGGGAAAATTAGTGGATTGGTTCTTAGCTGAACGGAAGGGGTATCTCGAATTATACCTTGCATATACAGGAGCGCCTCGTGAAGGAGTGATCTTTTTCTATACAGTCCGTTGGATAACCGAGTGGTAATGGAGAAAGAGACATTAAAATAATATTTTTCCTAATGTAATGCTGGCCTGCAACACAATAAAAGGCTATGGGGACATTTTAGCAATTCCCACTTTACTACAGTTGGTCTGATTGACAACTCATGGGGTTTGGTGCATAGGCAGACAGAAGAATAAGAGGTCCAGATGGGGAGTACAGAAGAATGTTGAGGAAGGAGTAGTCTACGAGTTTTTGAAGTAGTGTCGCAAATAAAAGAGCTTCACCGCATAGGCTGTGTTTGGTTTTGCAGCTCAGGCCATGGGGCTAAGCTGCAATAGCAGACATGGACAAGAGTGGCGCGGTTTCTGGGAAAAGAAACCCTCATTCTACCTCTTTATATTCGAGAAGATCTTTCTTTTATGAGGATGTACTAGAATAGAACTAAAGTAGCACTGTACTATTATATATCTATTAGCACCTTTTCGTGTAAAATTATGATAAGAAATCAAATAGCAGTGCAAAACAACACGTAATACTGCATTGGAGAATATTTACATATCCAATTATCACTTGCCTTTGGTTTAAGAAAAGACTGTAAAGGATTGTGGGAGTATAAGGCTAAATTTACAAGGGCGTCGCGCATCTTGGACGTGAAAAACTGCCGTTTTTCACGTCCGAGGTACATCCGTGCTCTGCGCTGCGGGGTGCGATATCACGCATCCCCCATAGACTAGAGTCTATGGAGGGATGCATAAAGCGTGAAAAAATAGGACATGTCCTATTTTCTCACAGACCCTTCACACGGTCCGTTGAAACATCAGCCGTATGAACGGCCACATTGAATTATATAGGTCCGTGTGATGGCCGTTGTTTCAACGGCCGTCACACGGACGTTTAACACGTTCGTGTGAATAAGGCCTTAGAAATATAAATGGTAAAAACTGGCTATGTTCGGGTTAATGGCAGAGAGCCTATGTTTGCAGTGCTGTCAGTCATTGAGCATGCCGGACTCATTAATCTGCCATCTTTGTTTACCTCATTGCACAGCCTGATTAAATGAATGATTGCTGACAGCTCTATGCATTTTTATTGTGCATACCCCGACAGCAAAGAACCGTTTAATGTCAGCTACTATGGAGCTTAGAACGAAAAGACACTGGAGCTGTGATGGGAGCATTTCAGACGCTAAACACTTATAAGCTTACAGTCTGGAGTTTGGAGCAAGGTTCTGTGGAAAGACATCCTATTACTTACAGGCAAAGAGAGGTATATGCTTTCCCTTACCCAGGGAGAGGATAAATCTGCAATCTAACCATTCATGAAAATCCAATAGGACGAATGGAATACTTTACAACATGCCTCATGCCTCTATGATGTCAGCGGTTCCTAGCCCCCGAATATTAGTTAAGACGCTGCAGAATTTACGTATTGTTTCCGGATGGAATTTCGGACGCAAAAAAACGCAGCAGAATACAGTAGCAGCATAGTGGAGGAGTTGTAAAAAATATCTCATCCACACGCTGCTTAAAAATTCCGAGCAGAAATTGACACATGGTGCGTTTTTCTTGGACCGCAGCATGTCAATTCCTGCTACGCAGCAAAATACGCACCATTTTCTGTTACGTGTGGACAAGCCCTTAAACTTGCCGTTTTGGCAATTAGAATTTCTAATCAGAATCAAAGGAGCAAGAAGTATAAAGAAAAGAAAGGAAGCCTATCATATTGAGAGTCAATTTGAGTTACACTTGAAAGAAAAAAACGTAAAACTAAAGGATTTGTCACTTTTCTTTTTTTCTATAAATTTATTTATAGAAAAGGAAATCTGACAGGTATTTAAAATTATTCTCACATACATTTCTTATATCAGTGCAGTTGTCTGTCTAAAAATAAAAAAATTACATAGCCCACAGATTTGTCCGTAAAAAAAGCACCTATAGTACAACTGGACAGTCATGTGACCCACATCATGTGACCACTGGCCAGGTAAATAGTGGATTATTGAGGAGCAGAAGTTATGAAGTATTTCAATATACAGTACAGGAGCATCTCCTCATCATCATGTCTGTCAGTGTCTGTGAGGAGCAGCTCTTACATTCTTCTCCGTTTCTTCGGTGTTGTTTTTTTAAAATTTAACTTTATTAACAACATCACCTAGACACAGGCAGTTATTTTAGAAATCACCTAGAAAGAGTAAATGCAGGCAGTGAATCAAGTCATAGTCAGTCAGCCTGTGGCTGCATTACACAGGACTAATCTTTGGGTTACCCTTCTACTGTGACAGGGGCCTCATGCGCTATAAGAAATGTACGTCAGCAGAATTTCTAATACATGTATATTAGAAAACTGTATGATTTCCTAATCTACAAATAAGTAAAAAAAAAAAAAAAAAATACTGGACAACCAATTTAACATGATACAAGGCCTCACTTTACCTCACAAGGCAAATTTTTTATTTAGTTTATGCAAAAAATTTCACTACAATCACATGTATTTTTATGGTGGGAATCTTTTTATCTGATTTCTAATACAGTATTTAATGCATGTATAACTGGTTGTAAGACAATGATTTCACTGCCTTCTAGATGGTCATCAGCACAGGCAGTTAGCGACATGGCGGTCTTATAATTTTTTTGTTACTACTATAGTTACAATTACTACAACTTAGAAGTGACGCACCTTTGACAGAGGTGTTGGGAGGTGGGCCTTCCATGCGTAGGTTCCATGGCGGATCTCCCTGGTTGGCAAAATCTCTCATCTTTAGGTAGCTGATCGTCAACCGAATGATGGAGGCCTTATCCAGTTGACTGGTGATGGCTGCAGGAAGAGGAAGCAGTTTGGCAAGCTCGTAAAACTCAAAATTTTCCTTTCCTCTCCGTGAGCGAGCAGCATCCCTGGATTTCTCTTTACGCAGGGCTTGTAAACTGTTGAAGGTAGAAAAAAAATATAGTAAACAATTAAAATGCATCTAGTATGTGTGCAGGACTTTCTATACTTGCTAACCATGCCTGCAAAATCATCAGTTACTACATCTACAAAGCTGTATTATTATAGGTCCTATATAATTAATGGAGAGGTGATTTCCATAAAAGTATCAAGTCACGTAAATGATATCTGCCACCAAATATAACCAATATTCTTCACACCAAAGATTTTTCTTCAATTAAGGCCTTTATACACATTGTCGGCCAAACCCACCGATGTTGGAGAGACCGGCCGACCATTTAATGTGTATGGGGGCCTCCTGACTTTGAAATTCAGCATGCCGATCCTTCTAAGGACGATCCTTTTGTTCTGAGGTAAGATAAGCCGCCACCTGAGGCGTCTGGCAGCAGCTTACGCCTCTCTCCCCATTTAAAATACATTAACGCTTGGCTGAACCGAGTATGCAGGTGTATGAGGAGTTCGTTAGGAACAGCTATTGAACGTGTATAGCCGCCTTTATGGTTCAATTGTGCACTATATAAGATTGTACTGGGCTGGAAAATAAGAGACTTCTATTAATGTTCGAGAATAATTATGATGATCTATATCTCAATATCATACATCAGCAACCCCTATACACAAAGAAGGTTTAAGGGGGAGGGGGCTTGTTCACCCGGATAGCCTTTATACGCTACCTGGTCTATATGCTGCTACTTGTTCCCATAGTTCTAGATTTGTTTACATATATGGATACATGGTATTTTTCATGTTATATGTTGTTGTAATAGCACTTTTATTGCATTGTAGCATAATACCTGAATAATGCACAACCTTTAACTAAGTTTAATGTGGTATACATAAAATTATGTTTTATTGTACTATGGTATGATCGATTCTTCTTTCTTTGTATATAGGGGTTGTTAAGATTGAATACAATGTGAACCGCATTACAAAAATTCTAGCTCGAGTTTTTACCAAAAGCTAATTTTCTATTCATAAAGTATGAACTTCAGAATATGGTTATTGCACAAAGAAAACTATCTATCTATATAGTAAATAATTTGATGGAGGAAATATGTAGTTGAACAGAACTAGGGATAACAAATCTTTGACCACATAACATTTAGTTTGTCTAATTTATGGTTTGTTTTAGCCATAAGGATCATTGACAGCTTCTTTTACCATTTAGAACACTTTGGTTATTTAGAAGTTTTAATACTATTAGGTGCATCTGACTCTAAGTCGGCTCTGTACCTTTAGTGTTCCATTATTTAGTGTTCCTGCGCCATATGTTATGAGCATAAAAGAGTCATATCTTCAGTCCTCAAGCCTTGCTGAGTTAACCCCGCCTACTTACTTTTGATTGACAGCTCCTTGCCCTCCCCCAGCACACACGAAATCCTGCGTTTGCGCATCGATCTCCTGTTTTGATGTGTGCGCGCAACGGGACACCATAGCGGTGCATGCACAGTAACTCGATCAGAGACCCAAACGAATCAGGGAAGGGTGTCGGACCATACATGACAGGTGCATGCCCGCATTCTTAGATGAGATTTTGGCATTCAGGGTGTGGCAGTTTTCGTCGGTGGGTGGGAACAAAAGAGATTAGAACGAGACTGACGGATAATTACCATAAAAGGTGCAAAATGTTTGCAGACCGTTATTTATGGTCGGAGGAGGAGTTTAGGAGAGGGGATATTGGCAATGAACTTTTGACAGCCGCAGCCAGCAAGGGGTGAGGAGAGTTAAATAGGTGAAACGCTGGTTATAGGTTCCCTTCAAACAGCTTTTTAACATGAAAATATGCTGTCCTCGGGTAGGGTTGCATAGTAAATCTGTCAAAGTGACTTTAAGCAAACTCTGGTGAGTTAAAATGGGCATCTGACCTGTATAAAATCTAGAAACTCACCTAACATGTACCCACTCCAACCTCTTATCTTCGTGTAATTTCGCTTTTTCAAAGAACCAGCTATGGCTTATACGTGTACCTGAGCTGCAACACACTGATATTTATTTTTGGAATACTTCTTCTACTACTATAAAGTTCTAATCCATATACTATAAACAACTCCTTTTTGACTTTTTTTTGTTTTCCCACATCTAGCTTTACTAGCAGCAAAGTACAGGATCCTTTAGTAACGCAGTTGGTCATTATTTATTGAAAACACATCTGTATTGCTACACTTTTAACACAGTTCACCACGAGTCCCAGTTGTCTTTTATTTATTTTGTCGAATAGAGTTGCAGAAAAGGTGCGCGCAGAAAATGTGAATGCTCTGAAATCAGGAATATAACCCAATATCGAACAGAAATTATGTAGGGTTAACTTTCTGTAAAACCACATGTTTCTGTCTCGTTACATGTAGAGTGTCAGACGTGCACCAGGTTATGGATTTTCCTGAGCACACCTTCTATTAATCAATTACTCCAGCCTGGGAGACGGAGAGGCTGCTCAGCATCCCCAACTCTCCCATCAAAAATTCATCAAAGGCCGGAGTTCTGTTTCTTTGAAGCCTCCCTGCACCTCTCGTGTTTTGGTGTCTAGCGATCAGACGCACCACCCGTCGCTCCCTACCCTGGCCTCTGTAATGGGAACGCTTGTTCTAACATGCTGAGCTTTCGCGGCATCTAACGGGAGAACAAGTGCAGAGGGGACACTGCTGGGACTCCTTAGGAAACCATGGTGCTATTCATATTAACCAACTCACAGCCAAAGATACCATACATGCAATTCTTTTTAGGCTAACATTGTCAAAGCTTCACACAAACTCATACGTGAACTGCACTGGAACTGGAACTGCACTGGATACTTTATTAATATCCACTAAAGTAGTTTACTGTGTACTAAGTGACAAATCTCAAAGTGTGGCCTTTACATAGTAGGAGTGGCTGGTTCATGCACCATCATTGTATGGAAAAGAGAGGTCTGAATTTACAATTTACAAATTTAATTCTGCAGTGTATTTCAATTCAGATTAGACGTTGCTCCAAAATGCTCCCAAATTCATAGCCAAACAGAAAATAAGTGGAATCTATTAACCATTTGCAGATTCCGTAGAAAATACCGGAAACAATAGCGCAGCAAGCATCCACCGACATCCCGACAGACCCAATTAAAGTCAATGGGTTCTGTCGGGCACCGGTTGTGTCCGTTGCTCAACGGAGCATGCGCTTCCGGAATTTTCATGGTTCTGCAGAACAATGGAATGACGAACACAGATGTGAACAGGGCCTTATGTATTTTGGACCTACTCCTGCCGTGTGAAAGTGGCCAAACAATAATAAAAGCTGCTCAGATGATAATCAAATACACCAAAAAATACCATCAACAACGTGTTTTAAAGAAATATGTATTTTAATGTCAACATTAAAGAGGGACTGCACTTTTAGCAAACTTTTGATATGTCATAGAGAAATATCAGAAATTTGGGTCGGTGGGGGTCCGGGTGCTGAGACCCCCACCATCGCTAAAATGAAGGTGCAGAAGCGCTATTCTGATATGTCTCTATGACATATCAAAAGTTTATTGAAATTGCTGTATACATAGCTAATATACCACTTCTACCAAAAGAACTCTCCAAATACATAATATGTATTTTTTTTATCCAATATTCACAAATTCCATTATCTGGAACATCAATAAGGTTTGGCTCTTATAGAAAACAGATTATGAAAAACAATACACCCATCTTTAACTGTGTCAAACCTTTATCTGCCAGGTTGGTTTATACCTGGCCCATTTCACACTAGTAGATAATCTAATCCGAAATGTAAAGATTCTATCATGACAGGGCCTGTTCCACAGGACTGACGCATAGCAAATGCAGTGCCAATATTCAAAAAGGCGTCAAAAAGCGAGCCCGGAAACTATAGGTCTGTAAGTTTAACCTCCATTGGTTTTCTAAGAGATGCTATCCTGGAGTATCATTAATGAAAATAAACTGCCGCATCAGCATGGGTTTATGAGGGATCGGTCCTGTCAAACAAATCTGATTAGCTTCTATGAGAAGGTAAGTTCTAAACTGGACCTTGGTGGATGTGGTGTATCTAGACTTTTCAAAGGCGTTTGATACCGTGCCGTATAAGCGGTTGGTATACAAAATCATAATGCTGGGACTGGGGGAAAGATGTGTAATTGGGTCATCAGGTTTTGTGACAGAAAACAGCGTGTAGTTATTAATGGTACATCCTTAGAGTGGGTCACAGTTACCAGTGCGGTTCCACAGGGGACAGTATTGGGCCCTCTTCTTTTTAATATGTTTATAAATTAATTTGTAGAGGGTTTACACAGTATAATTTCAGTATTTGCAGCTGATACGAAGCTCTGTAAATTAATGAACACAGAGGAGGATAATGTAGGAAGCTGGAGGTTTGGGCAGAGAAATTACAAATTAAGTTTAATGTGGATAAATGTAAGGTTATGAACTTGGGCCGAGGAAACAAATTTTACAATTATGCATTAAATAGTAAAACAATTGGAAAAAGATTTGGGGATATTGGTGGACAGTACATTTACCTTTAGCAACCAATGCCAGACAGCTGCTGCCAAGGCAAATAAAATCATGGGATGCATTAAAAGAGGCATAGATGCTCGTGACAAGAACATAGTTTTGCCTCTAT
The DNA here is from genome assembly GCF_050947455.1 of Rhinoderma darwinii. Classification (NCBI taxonomy): domain Eukaryota; kingdom Metazoa; phylum Chordata; class Amphibia; order Anura; family Rhinodermatidae; genus Rhinoderma; species Rhinoderma darwinii. The sequence continues at coordinate 38,375,039 of NC_134698.1, forward strand.
ATAAATCACTAGTCACTTGTGTATAAGAAGGACTTGGCTGAACTAGAACGGTTGCAAAAAAGGGCGAACAATATAATTAAGGGAATAAGTGGAATGAAGCACCATGAAAGGTTATCAAACTTGGGGCTATTTAGTTTAGAAAAAAGACGGCTTAGGGGCTATCTAATTACAATGTACAAATATATAACTGGACAGTACAGAGGTCTTCCTAATGATATTTTTACACCTAGGCCAGTAACAAGGACAAGGGGGCATCCTCTACGTCTAGAGGAAAAATGGTTTCACCATCATCCAAGATGGGGATTCTTCTCTGTGAGAGCAGTGAGATTATGGAACCCTTTGCCAGAGGATGTTGTGATGGTTGATTCTTTTAACAAGATCATGAAGGGCCTTGATGCCTTTCTTAAAAAATCGAATATTACAAGTTATAAGTACTAGGTTCTGGAGGTGGGGTGTTGATCCTGGGATTTATGCTGATTTGGAGACGGGGAGGAATTTTTCCCCTAATGAGGCAATTGGCATCAACCTAGGGCTGGGCGATTATGACCTTAATCAAAATCATGATTAATTGAACATGTAACCGCGATTACGATTAATGAATGATTATTTAGGCCACACCCCTTTTTCATACCACCTATTTTCATGATACACCATTGAATTTATATTTATCGCCCGAGCCTGCTGTATAATACTGTATATAACAAACCCCCTGACACTGCCCCCATAGTGCTCACCACACTGTATAATGCCCCATAGCTGCCCCAACACAGTATAATGCCCCTGTAGCTGCCTTCCACACAGTATAATGCTCCCCATAACTGCCTTTCAAAGTATGCCCCGCAAAACTGCCGTCCAGACAGTATAATACCCCATAACTGCCCCCCACACAGTATAATGCCTCCTATAGCTGCCCTCCACACAGAATAATGCTCCTATAACTGCCTACCACACAGAATAATGCCCCCTTTAGCTGCCTACCACACAGAATAATGCCCCCTTTAGCTGCCTACCACACAGAATAATGCCCCCTTTAGCTGCCTACCACACAGAATAATGCCCCTTATAGCTGCCCTCCACACAGAATAATGCCCCTTATAGCTGCTCTCCACACAGTATAATGCCTGGGAAAAATAAAAATAATTGAAAAAACCGAAATGCACAAGATGACTTTGATTAATTGCGCTAAATTTCAGTTTCGGTTATTCTTCGATTAATTGGCCAGCCCTACATCAACCTCGTGGGGATTTTGCCTTCCTGTGAATTAAAGGTTGGACTTGATGGACCTGTGTCTTTTTTAAACCTTATCGATCATGTCTGATTTTGGCTTTGTAACTGTGACTGACCCATGGCTCCTTATACGCTGCAAAACGGTTTCCTTTTCAACGACATTTTTTGCAGGCTACCTGTGCTTTAACAAACATACAGTATATCAACCCCACTAAGCTCAGTAAGGTTTGTGCTCTGAGCATAGGATTTTCCCCTACTTGCAAGCCATGTATCACTGGGAAACTCAGCCTGCCGTGTTCTACAGCAATGATCTGCCATTTATATCAGGCCAAAATACACTGCTATATTTAGTTGTAAAATTGGCCTTTTATGTTCCTGATGTTTACAGAGTCGGGGAGAAATTAATGTTGACAGCCTCAGGCAGCTCATCTTAACCCCTTCAGTCTTGCAGCACTGAAAGCTCCACACCTCTCCACAGAGAAACAGTACCTACTGTTTTCATGTGGGATATAAGGAGTGGAGGACACAGGGACCGGCCTAAGGACACAGTGACAAGACCACAACAGTAACGAGTACTGCTATTCTGCCTCTTAGATTAATAATTTAATTATATGCACAGTAAATAATCCATATATTGGTAAACATGTAGTCAATCCTTAACAATGAAAAAAAAAGTCGACAAGCTCTACAAAAGAATTATTTCTAATCATATATTAAAAGAAACCTTCCTAGGCTGCATCCACGGATGCATAAATAACACTTTCTATCTGTCCTGCCACAATTCCATGCTCAGCAGCACAATTCAAAGCACTCTCCTACATAAGTGGGACCTACAGCTGTATTAATCCTAAACCTCCTGGTGCATAACATGAATGCCAGAATTGCAACTAAGGCTGAGGGATGGGAAGAACAACATCAGCCATCATACATATAATGCAGATATAACCACATTTAGGTTTTGTGGACAGCTGGGCGACATCCACAGAACATTAGACGACTGTACACTAGAGGGCATCTCAAGGACATATACTCCCTTACACATTTACTAGTTATTGGGCCATTATGCCTCTTTCACCAAACCTTACACTTGGCACGCCAGATAATGCTCCAGAGTCCAACATAAGCGCTGTAAACCGCTCCAGATAACACTTGACATTGTTCATGGTGACATCAGGTTTGTGTGTGGCCACAAAAAATCCAATATAAGTAGCTCACAACGAACCGGGGCAGGTCTAGCAGAGAAGACATTTGATATATTGATCTGTTGGAAAAATGACATCCTCTGATACTGGCCTGGTGAAATTCCTTTAGGTCTCTGATCGTGATCTATTCTACTGTGTATGTTTGTCTAAGGAGACTGAATGGTAGAATTAATGAAAGAGTTGGAGTGGGTATAACTAGATTCAATTGTTCATGAGAGGTTTACAGAAATTGTATACCCACAAATATACACTCGATAATAGGATGACATATGAATGGTTTCATACCATACTTCTGTTTGTCTTATTTATTTGGTGTTCCCACTAAAGGAGAGGTCCTGACAAACAATTAATCCTATCAGCTATTTGCTAGGCAGACAAATAGGTAAAAAAGGCAAATAAATGCAATTATCACTGGCAGGGTCTGTGATACAAAATGGGCAGAATAGAAGCGTCACGTCCCATTACTACACTGACACCTGATGTACAAGGCGACCCTCACTCAGGTCAGGTGCCCCCTCCCCCCACTTCTTCGCATGTCAAATCCAATCAGCAGCAACAAAGTGTGGGGCGAGAAAACACAGCTGTGTCGTGCTAAATCCTGACAACTACGGTGAATTGTCAGCAAGGAACATGGAGAGCAAGCTTTTCTGTCAAGCAAATACAGCAATAAATATTATTCTAGCACATAAGGGAAATATTCCCAGTATTGGCAGGAGCAGATAATACGGTTCTGTACATTTTAAGACCCCCAAAAGGCGCAAATGGGAAGTATTGCTAAGTTTATTTTTTGTGTGCCAGTCAGATGATCGAGACCAGGGGTAGGCAACCTTGGTGAAGCAGAGATCTACTTAAGCCATGTTCACGTGGAGATTAATTGCTGCAGACTTTCCGTCTGGATTTAGGGTCAGCAAACCTGCAGCGTTACACAAACATACTGTACGTTACAATCACATTGTAAGTCTGTAAATCTTTTCTCAAACAATTGGATCAGAAACACAGCATATTTTCACAGAAGAACTCATTGATTGGAGTAGAGGATGGAAGAATGTGTCAATCAGTATGGTAAGAAAGACTGATAAACAATAGCTGAGGCTTTACTCCAAAACTTGGAGGACTGAAGAGCCCTCATTGTAGAACTAGGCATTAGTGATCTACTCAGGAGCTGTCAGAGATCGGATACATACCAAAGATCTAGATTTGTGTAAAGGTATAAAACGGAGAAATGATTTCTTATTGATGCAAACATAAATGAGATTGTGAACATTTATCTCCTTAATGAAAAAATATGTTCTAACCCTAAACAGATATTAAGAGCACTTGTGCTAGTTACTATGGGTTATGGACAACAAGCTTCTTGGCAAAAATATGAAAAAAAATAAAATAATAATGAATCCGAAGTTGTAGCTGATGGAGAAGTTCAATCAAGGCGACTGGTGCACTTACTGGTGACGCTGACTGGGGAAAACTGCTTGGCAAGCTGATGGATGCCAACAAAGCACACTGCCTGGTGCAAGCATAAGGCTGTGTTCACACGGAGTTTTTTGACACGTTTTTTGACGCGGAAAATGCGTCGGAAAACGCGCCAAAAAACGACCCAAAATGACTCCCATTGATTTCAATGGGAGACGGAGGCGTTTTTTTTACAGCGAGTAAAAAAAACGCCTCGCGGCAAAAAGAAGGGACATGACCCATCTTGATGCGGTTTCCGCGTCCAAAACCGCATTGAAATCAATGGGGACACGTCAAAAAACACCTCGAACTAGTGAGGTGTTTTCTGACGAGTATATTGCCGAGTGTTTTGGAGGAGTTTTTTGCAGGAGTCGTCTCCTGCTGCTAGTCCAGCCCAGCAAGGGGCTGTCATTTCCTGTCTGCTCGTGGAGGCTGAAAAACATCGTGGACAGAACTCAGGGATACAGAAAACCGAAGTCCTGCATCCAAATACAAGTAAGTGCAATTGCTCCTATGTTCCATACATGCTATACATCTATGGAGCTGTGCATATTTTTTTTTTATATTTTTTTTTATATTTTTTTATTTTTTATTTTTTAATTTTGTTATGCAGTTGGTTCATGTATGTCATCTCTCTTTTTTTTTTTTTTTTTTTAACATTTCAGGAACAGAAATGACGACAGCAGAGGTGTACCACCGAATGGACATTGATGTTGGGAAGTTGATTCAAGAAGTAAGTATACTTTTTTTTTTTAATGTGGGCCTGTTCACATCAGCGTGGTTTCCGCTGAGGGGTTCCGTCGGTGCTTTCAGTCAGGGGAACCCCTCAACGTAAAGGCAAGTGTGAAGTGGTGACAGATCCGTTGCTAAGGGTATGTTCACACGCACTAATTACGGACGTAATTCGGGCGTTTTTGCCCCGAATTACGTCCGAAAATAGCGCCAAAAGTAGCGCTGACAAACATCTGCCCATTGAAAGCAATGGGCAGACGTTTGTCTGTTCACACGAGGCGTAATTTACGCGCCCATGTCAAATGACGGCGCGTAAATAGACGCCCGCGTCAAAGAAGTGACCTGTCACTTCTTTGGCCGTAATTAGAGCCGTTATTCATTGACTCCAATGAATAGCAGCGCCAATTACGTCCGTAATGGACGCGGCGTTCAAGCGCCTGTACGGCTGAAATTACGGGGATGTTTTCAGGCTGAAACATCCCCGTAATTTCAGCCGTTAAGGACGCCCTCGTGTGAACATACCCTAATGGTTTCTGTTTGTCCCCGTTGTGCAAAGGGTTCTGTCGTTTTGACGGAACCAATACCGCAGTGTAGGGATCCATCAGCATTGAAGTCAATGATGATGCAAACAGAAAACAATGTTTTTTTTAATGTGGGCCTGTTCACATCAGCGTGGTTTCTGCTGAGGGGTTCCGTCAGTGCTTTCAGTCAGGGGAACCCCTCAACGGAAAGGCAAGTGTGAAGTAAGTTCCGTTTGCATCACCATTCATTTCAATGGTGACAGAACCGTTGACAGAAGGATGTCATGCATGTGAAAACCTCAGCAAAAACAGCCTGAAAAACCGCCTGGAAAACCACGTCAAAAACCACATCAAACATGAAAACCTCCAGGGTCAGTTTTTACAGGAGGAATTTTCCTCCTGCAAAAAACTCTGTGTGAACACAGCCTAAGGGTTGAAGGAGAGGCCCGCATATAGTCATTAGGCATCCAGCGTGCACTGCCAATCTGCATTATTATAAATAGCAGATAGGTTTTTTTGTTATTGGGGTCCAGAAGTGGCATAATGCTTTACTATAAAATGTTTTGTCTCCTCTTTTGCTAGTGGTTGATACATTGTTTTATTCACATGATTAAATTTAAGGGTCAAGAATTGTGGGGCAGAACTGCGCAATTGGGATGCGCTTTTTGGTCGCGTGGCTTGTATAGCAAAAGCAGATTGTAACCATGTGCGTCATCTGTACAAGCTGCACAGACAAGAAAAACATTGTGCGATACTTCGTTAAACAGCCACTATGTGTATGGGAACCTTAGAGGGGTTTTCCCGAGATCTAAAAAATGTTTTTCTTAACAGTCTGACGCTTTGTTTAGGCATAAATAAATTCCCAAGATACCTTTTGTTAGTATTCCTTTTCTTTCCATTATGTAAACTTTGTCTGTTTACATCGTTCAATTTGTTTACATGCCTCCCTTTCTTCTGACAGATTCCGGTCCGCTGCTAGGGGAGAGAAAATTACCCTCAGGCGCTGTGATAGAGCAGGAGTGGGCATGCGTGATAAACACGGTTAGTGTAAGAACCACGCATGCTCAGAGACACCAAAGGAAGAGGATTCGGTCCACCCCTTCCCTCAGTGCACAGTGATGTCAAGGATAACGTTACCGTACATTGAGCCAACCGGAAAAAGGAAGTGTACGAGGCAGCACCGGAAATTACGATTTCAAGATTGGAGACGCATCATGTGACCGGCGCTGGAATTGGGTGTTAGAAGAGGAGATCCAAACGTAAGTATATTACAAATTGGATTATTTTTATAGGTGTAGTGAAATAGAAAATAGTTTATAGGTTCTGGAAAACCCCTTTAAATGAGTTGTAGGAGATTAAAAAAACATGGCCACTCTGGCCTATGGCTTGTGTGTGGTGTTGCAGTTTTCCCAATCCCTTGAATGTGGCTGAGCTGCAACACCACACACAGCCTACTTAATATTCTGGTAGGTGAACAAAAGGTGTACAGGTTAGTGAAATATATAACTAGAGGTATCAGGACAACTTTAACATTCCTTTGTTGTCTGCTGCATACATCAATCTCTATGAAAGCATTGTCAATTCCTAATCAATAGCAACCACATTTGTGTATAGTTTGCAAATATAAGATGTATGGTTAAACTCCAGAATATACAATTCTGGAACATATTTTATTAGAACTCTGCGTTGTACCATTCCTCTGTTATTACTCCTACAAATGTATGAATAAATGTATAAATAGGTGTTACCATTCCCCTTGTCAAAGGGGCGTGTCCCTAAACAGTCTTACTCTGTCAGCACTGAATGAACATGGTCAGTCTGTATAGGGACACACCCCCTGCTGGTAACATCCAATTGTACATTTTCTAGGAGGAATAACAGAGGAACTGCAAGACGTGGAGTTGTAACAATAGAAATACAATTATTTACTAAATGACATGTCATGAGAGCAGACAGATCTGGATATGTCCCAAACAGCACTACCTTTTGTAGAATATCTGAAAATATATGCTCATTTATATACTTCATAGAGCCCAGCACTAAAAGTTGGGAAGCTTTGAATCCCTTTTGCCTTTACCACCTCCACTGGGAGATAATTCCACAGTCAAACCATTTTCTGCAAGGGAAAAATCGTATTGTTCACAGGATCTCAACACAAACAATATTAATATGTTACACTCCCTCTGGGGTTAAAAGCATTTTATCTGCAAATTCATTATTTTGCCAACAACGGCTAAAAGAATCTCAGGGCTCTCTAATGGCGGAACCTACAGCTGATTTACACGTAACTACTGCAATTTCAGCAATTCTTCCTCAAAATAATACAGGCGTATGTCTCCCTCGACCAACCCATATCACACTTGACTGGCAAAATGATGGCCTGGCGTTTGGTTAAATTGTTCTCCCTGTCAATAAAAAAAAAAAGCTAAGAAAAAAACGTCAGCGTCAGCCGCCCTTCTTCCAATATCTCCAGCCCTGTGAAGCTTAAGGAGATTTTTATGTGCATTTAATTAGGCCGTATGTGAATATGATTTTAACCTTAGAGACATTACAACTTAAACACATGATCATCCTACATGAAGAGTATTACTGCTAAAAATTGATATAAAATGTGTATTAAACTAAATTAAAAAAAATGTTGTACTATTCAGCGCAAACCCAAACACGCTGGCCACACACTACTAGTATAGTCTGAAAAATGAACACTACATTATCAATTCTGAGAATCCCCGAAACATTTATATGCCTATATATAAAGTACTGTATATCAGAAGCTCGATTTATAGATTTATTTTTTTTTATTAACCTGCCATGGGAATAGTATTAGTCAAATTAAGCCTTATCTGCAGTTCTTTCTCTTTCCATTAAATTTTTGATAGTGGAGTAATAAACTTACATAGAGTTAATTTTAACTGTATGTACGAGATAAAAGGCCAACTGTGTGCATAGAAACTTAGAAAGAAAGGTTAAAGTAGAAAATGTCCCGTTTCAGTCCAGTTTTCTGCCAATATAAGCCACAGTCAATTTCTAATTGTATATTGAACATCAATGTATATTAGTCTCTAACCCGCACCCCTAATGAGAGAGGTAGAATAAAACCTAGCATGTCTATCAGTTCTATTACAGTGGTGAGGAGTATTTTTGGCAGACATTTTATGGTCCCAATTTTTTTTTTTAAATGAACCAGAGTGAGGGACTTACAAAGTTCTGTATAAGAAAATTGTATATCAATATAGTGTGACCATCATGCAAGATTTACATTGATTTCAACTGGAAAGAATGTCACACAGGTGTCAGGTCACTCTAAAGTTATAGGGTCATATTGGAAAGCAAACATTCATCCACCCAAGTCTACATGGAGAGACATTATACAACTGGTCGTCTAGCCTGGGCCCAACGGCTCATAAACACGACAGGGCCCTATGCACGGAGCCGTACCGCCTCTGTGCACTGCCGTACACGCTCTGTTGGACTCCATATTTATATATAGAGTGTAATGGAGTATGACACAATATTTACTTTCTGTTGGATTCCATAAAAAAAACTCTGTATGTCTCTGTACAAAATCCGAGGCATACGGAGGTGCAGCAGAGGCCTCATGGACCTAAATGGCATACTTATTACGGCTCTGTACAAAACGTAGCCTTAATACGGTCATGTGAATTAACCCCTAATGTGTAGCTCCCCTTTTGTAGAGATTTTCTGCATTTCATTGAAAATTCCAATTGCTTCTCTGGACTTTTTCACTTTAGGAGCCCCTAAAGTGTATTAACGATGGGGGCAAGGACTGCAGGGTAGTAAGGAATGTGTTAATTAAATGATGACTTAGGAACTCCTGTGACTTTAAAGGCTATGTGCACCTTTAAAAAAGTTTTTGTTTTTTATAAAAATGTCTGTCAGTGTGATTGGTGAAACTTTCTAATGAAATTTTATTAAAAACTATTTTAACTTTTTGAGTTACAGCGGCTTTGTATCCTGTATACAGAGCAGCTGTATCTTGCGCTGTATCGTGCACTCGCCAGATCAGCGGGACTGAAACGTTCAGTGACAGCGGGTCCGGCATGTCTCTGACACGCAGGATCCACCTGTAATCGATGACATGTAAGTTATGAACTTAAATGTGATCTATAACAGGTGGATCCTGTGTGTCAGACCTGCTGTCACTGAACCCGTCAGTCCTGCTGACCTAAAGAATACAGGTTTCAGCGCACAATACACCTGCTCTGTATATAGAATACAAAGCAGCTGTATCTCAAAAAGTTAAAAATATTTTTTATAAAATGTAATTACAAAGTTACACCAATAACACTGGCATTTTCATTAAAAAAACAAAACAAACGTCTTCATAGGTGTACATAGCCTTTAAGAGGAGGCGGGCTATTGGAAGTGGTGTTATATATATATATATATATATATATATATATATATATATATGTGTGTGTGTGTATGTATGCATGTTGACATAGAGTGGAGAGCCTCACCTTCTGCCGTTAGCAGTGACAGGAACACCCACCCGACCTCCCTAATGTATATATTTTTTTGTATTCGTTTTTCTTTCTGTTGTATTTTCTCTCTTTTTGTTTCTTTCAGATGTTGTAGATGTGGCTGTATTCTGTGCCATTTGAAGAATTAAAATTTAGTCCACAAGCCTGCTGTTATGCAGCGGTATGGCATTTTGGATGTCATTTGATTTGTACGATCTGCTCAGAACCAAACTTTAAGTATTGGTGCATGGAAAGTGTCGCAAAGCTTGTCTTTTGGAAAATGTAAATGCTGTGACCACCCACTTGACACACATATAAAGCTAAAGTGTGTTATTTCGTTATAAAATGGACGTTTTTTATGGTAATAGAAGGAGTTAATTTAAGGTATATGATTTGCTATATTCCGGCAGTCATCAAACAAAACCGACACAGATCCCAAAAACTGTGGTAATGCATTCCTATGGAAGGAGGCCCACCACTGCATTTTGATTCAGAATAGTCGGCAAAAATATAATCACAAAGTCCTATTTTGTACTGTATTCTCCTCTAGAAACGCATGTAGAGGTGAAAATGGTGCAATATACAGCATACAATGCAGAGCGGAGAGGTTTATAGAATTACACAATCCCACAGACACATTTCTGTGTGGTGCAAACATAAAAAAAAATGTAGGACTGTTTTGCGAGTCTGATAGTAACAGGAGAGGAGTTAAGAATGCAAACCTTAAGACACACACACACACACACACACACGCACGCACGCACACGCACACACGTACACACACACACACACATTTGTCAGGGAATCTGGCGTTTCGTCAAGGCACAAAAGGGATGGATTTTTACACCTATTCATAGGACGTGTAAACTTAGATCTTTAATGGAAAATCATGCGTAGTTCTGGAAGCAAACAAATCATTTGGCAAACAGAAGCGTCCACAAGAAAAGAATGTAATTAAAAGCTCAAAAGTGGCAGACCAAAGACATGAAGGACACACATTGGCCATGTCTGTCACATCAATCCTTCCTATGCAGTCATAGTACTGAGTGAAATGTGAGATAAAGTGGTCCAAAACCGGGAACCGTTCTTTTAAGTAGGGAGATGTATCCAATACCTATCAAATGTTTACAAAAATGACACAGCACTTCTAAATACAAACTGGATCCTGATAAAGTGTGTCAATCTCCTGTCAAATCATGTAGTAGATTAGGCATTTTAATATACATCAATATAAATTGGATTATATAATTTGCACATCGGACTTGACAAGAATATTTTCAAAACTATATAGATATAGCAAGTATTGTTTTTGAGCAGCATACTAGAACCTAAGACAATCTGTCACTATGTTCTTTAGGACTTTAAGGTCTTTAGTACCCATTGCCAGTTGGCAGCAGCCATCATTTCAAGGTTTTGCAGCAGCCACTGAGGCCAGCCTGGAGGACTAACACTCTGCTGTCAATCCCTGAAATGACATGTCTGCAGTCCGTTCCTTGCACGCAGTACATTGTATGCAGAACTGTAATCTAGGAGAACAGGAAAGGATGAATTGTTCAAGGTGCATCATAGATTTCACAGGAAAGTAAATACATTTAATTCTAAAAAAAGAACTTTGGATGTGACTAACATAAAGTAGCTGTTATTTGTAATGATCTTTTTGTTTATAAATGACATTGGGTATGGATGGGTGCATAAATACTATATTGTTACACCCTTTCCAACATTTCATCATAATTATGTACCTTAAGTTGAGGTCTGGAGGACAAGGGATGGGACATGCGCTCATAGGCCTGGAGGCTCCCCTGCCATGAGAAAAAAACAAATTATACACATCAGGCAGGTTATCACCCTCTTCAGTTATGCACCTCCTTATGTCCCTAGTCCTCAAATGCAACTATTTCTCTGTAAAGTCACTGCAGGGTTTATAGTTTATTTCTCGACCACATTCAATTTAAGCACATCATGGTAAATAACTTACATTCAGGCCCTCTTCAGCCATTTTTTTTTTCATACCTCATATAGATATAACTGCCCCCCTTCTATTGTGAATGATCTTTACCTTTACATTTCTTCCTAAACGCAATAATTCATCATTGTTTTTCCCCACTCAAAAAAATAAATATATATATATATATATATATATATATATATATATGTGTGTGTGTGTGTGTCATAGGGTATACATTAAAATGATTGTTGTTGCATTTTTTAAATACCACTTCTGTGAAAGGAGGTTTCTAACGCCTACAGACGCTTTTGTTAAGGATGTCATCACTGAACTAAATTGCCCAGCATACCTGCCTAGTAGTTCACTGGGAAGCGATCAATACCGGTCTATATATAATTCTATGTTTGCTTTCAATGGTACCCTGCACATATTCCACTGTTTATAAGTTGACTTTATACGTGTAATCATGCATCCAGTGGCTCTCCAGCTGTGGCGAAACTACAAGTTCCAGCATGCCATTAGATTCTGTAGCTTTATATACACAGTAGGGTCACATTATTATGACCACCTCCTACTTTTAACGTCGGCAGCGCGTAGCCCATGAATGGAGGGATGTATTGTGGGCTGGCTTGGTGGGTATATAAGGTGTGCGATAGGCTGTCTGAACACACATCACTCGTTGTTGCCATTGGTAAAAGGGGCGATTTATCAGAGTTGCAAAAAGAGATGATTATTGGCTTTCGGGTCAAAGGTGGCAGTATTTCTCATACAGCGCAGTTTGTGAACTGTCTAAAACAACAGTTCAGCGAACCCTAATGCGTATGGGGCCCTTGAAGCAGAAGGATGGTCACTACTCCTACGCTAACATAGGTGCATCGGAAAAAAAGGCTTCAATTTGCACGGCAGTATCGGAGTTGGACCACCGATGATGGGCAAAGGGTTGCCTTCTCCAATGAGTCACGTTTTCTGCTACATCACAGAACAAACACCCTGCAACCATTGCTTTAAGAACACAAGCTGCTGGCGGCAGCGTTATGGTCAGGGGAATTTTTTAATGGCATTCTCTGGTCCCACTCATCCCACTCTGAACTGATTTGAATATTGGTATGAATCCATCGTTGCAGATCACGTCCACCCACACATGCTGTTTGTCTTCCCTGGGGCAGATGAAATCTTCCAGCAAGATAATGCGACATGTCACATGCCTAGAAATGTCCGACAGTGGTTGGAAGAGCACAACCAAGACTTCCCTGGCCCCCTAATTCGCCAGACTTGAAACCAATTAAGCATCCGTGGGATCACCTGGATTGTCTTGTTCGCTTTATGGATCCTCCCCCCACGCATCCTCCAGCAAATGTGGGATGCACTGCAGTCAGCATGGCGCCAGATACCGGAGACAACCTACCAGCACCTTATTGAGTCAGTCCCAGGCTGTCTAGCTGCTGTCTGGGCTGCACACGGCGGTTACTCTAGATATTAGCTGGCGGTCATAATAAGCTGACTCGACTGTGTATATGACATATAAGCCATATACATTCCTAATTAGATTGGTTCACATTGTATTGTCTAATCACAGACAATCAAAATGTGCAGTATCTTATCTCTGCAGAGCTCCAGGCATACATTCACAGTGAAGGGGATAGGAGGTTACATTCACAATGATTGGCTACCAGGAACAGTTGAGAGAGAGGGCCATAATACGAATTTTAGCCTCCCTATTATAAACATATATGGCCATATTTTACGGTCTTTATTATGGCTTCAAGACTCCGACACCCCTGCAGGGTGACCCTCTGGGGAATCTAAATTCAGTTTAGGAGAACACTGTGGTGGCCCATATCCTGTAGCTGTAATACAGACGCTAAAATGTGTTCGTATTACTGACTGTACCTAGTTATGCTGTAAAAACCTTTGGTGAATAAATCCACCTTTTCTTTTTGAGCGCTGCTTCCTGACCATGTGTTACTCTATAGTTATGCAGTGATATTTCCCCAACTCATGAATAAATGATAACGCCCATGGAAGCTGTAATGGAACTTTCCCAGAAATGTTATTTAGCCTTTAAAAATGTACAAATATGTAGATGTATCTATGCATAAAAGTGAAAACGCGGGTTGCGATCTTACGTATTTTACGTATGAACAAATACCTAATGTGTATAATTTTTGCAAGATACAGTGTGGCCTTGTGATGTTGGGGTAGAATGGGGTGTCAGTACTTTGTGTGGTGCACTTATAAGGTCCTGGGCAGCCCGCCTGATCTGATAGTATAGGTGTTAATAATCTGCTATAAGCCAGAATGGTGCACTACATGTAACCATGTGACTGGCATCTTATAGAAGCCTTATCTGTGTGCAAAGTTAAAACTAAACAGCCACCCCTCAGGAATGGTAGGTGAGTGGAAGTGGCTGTTCATCTGTATTTTGTACCTTTGCAACCCCCCCCCCCCCCTCGTATAACATTGTAGCCAGTCAGCATCCTACATATATATTATGTCGGTTGTACACCATCACAATATGGCCTGGGCTCAGGAGCTATTCAATAGGTGACACTGGCCTGCAATGGCTTGGATAGGAGATAACTCCGATCCCGGCCATTTAAACCCTCAGAAGCCGCGGTGAATAGGGAATGTGGCATCTGAGCAGTTAGATAGAGGGAGGGGGCTCACCCTGTGTCCCGAGCGGCCTCCATTGCAGCAGGAGGCCTATTGAAGGCTTAATAATAGAGCACAGGTAAAGGAAATACACAGCAATACATAAGCAAAAATGTTTTAGAAAAATTAAAAGTAACAAAAACTTGTATTCACATGTACAAATGACGTAATCAAGAAAAAAGTCAACATAATTGGCATCGCAGCATCCATAAAAGTGTGAACTATTAAGATATCAAGAAATTTAACCCGCTTGGTGAACGCCGAAGGAAAAAAAAAAATCGCAATGCGAGCAGTGCTGCTTTTTTGGTCACTGCGCTTTCCAAAGAAAATGGAATAAAAAAAGTTAGCAAAAAGGCTCACGTACCCCAAAATGGTACCAATGAAAACTACATCTCGCGCCACAAAAAAAAGCCCCCACACTGCTCAATTGACAGAAAAATAAAGAAAAATGATGGCTCTCAGAATATGGCGACAATTTTTTTTTTTCACCAAATTGTTTTTTCTTTGTAAAATTAGTAAAACATTTAATTGCCCTAATGGTATTAAAGCCTAGAATAAATTTAACATGTCGTTTTTACTGCACAGTGACGGCTATAAAAACAAAACGTATAAAACAATGGAGGAATCTTTGTATTTTTCCCATTCCACCCCACAAAGGACTTTTTTTCAGTCTCCAGGTACAAAAGGCCACTTTCACACTTCAGTATTTTTCTTCAGTATTTAGTAGCCAAATCCAGGAGTGAAACATATAGGCCCCATGCACACGAACGTGCTTTTGCGGCCGCAATTTCCCCGGAAATGCACGGTAGAATTCCTGCGTAACATCCTGAATTATACTCCAAAGCTGCATTGACAATTCTGTGTGTTGCTAGTGGAATCAGGGAACAGAATGTAGTCCGACAAGACCCCTAAAAGCTTAGCTGTGCTTCTAAAATACGCTCAAGGAAGAAGCTGCAACAGCTACAGTTAATGGATCTTTGTGAACCTTAGGGTATGTTCGCACGGGCTAAACGTCCCGAAAAACGGCTGAAAAATAGGAAGCAGAATGCCTACAAATATCTGCTAATTTTCAAAAAACAGCGCATAAAAAGACACCCCGTGAAAAGAAGTGCATGTCACTTCTTGGGCTGTTTTTGGAGCCATTTTTCATTGACAATAGAAAAACTGGCCGTAAAAAATGCCGCAAAAAACGCTTGTTTGATTAAACAACGACTGAAAATCAGGAGCTGTTTTCCCTTGAAAATAGCTCCGTATTTTAAGCCGTATTTTGTTAAGCGTGTGAACATAGCATGGTTCAGTCAGTGATTCAGATTAAGGTGCTGCGTAATACGTTGGCGCTATATAAATAAAGATTATTATTATTTACAGAGAATACTGATGGATTAGCGGATTTTGTTGCACTACAACGAGTTGATGAAATTGAATTGCTTTTGACTGTGATATTACCCGCCTGTAGGGACGCGCGCGATCAAACTAATTCGCCTTTGAGGACTCAGACGATTCTGTGTTTAGACAGAATCGTTGAATCGATTTAATAATGGCGCCATCGAGCCGAGCTACAAAACTAAGCTCCGCCCCGCCACCTCGTCACTGCCCTGCTGCCTCGTCGCTGTCTTCCGACGTTTACTTGTGAGTGAGGAGGGGACAGCGTACAGCACGTAACAATGCTGTTTCCTCCGACATACTGTGGCTTCCCGACCATAATGCTCTGCAGTACTGGTACAGCATGTCAGTACTGCAGCTATTACTCTTCTATTGTCTGGCAGCTTATGAAGTCATAGGCTGCCAGCTGAGGGCATGGGGGGGGGGTGTAAACTGGGATTGGTGGGCAGGGTTGGAGAGGGCAGCCTGGCTAGTTATAAATAAGGGAATGGGAGGCAGGGCTAATTCTTTCAGTCTTTTTACTGGATTTGAGTGGCTATATGAGTTGTTTTTTACTTTCCTAATACAAGCTATAACTCAGGTTAAGTACAAGATAAATATTGCATTGTATTTACAAAATTACTCAGCTATTTGTGAAGATTAATTCTAAATGGTGTTCATCCAGGAAACACCTGTTAACACTTTTATAATGGTGATGGTTATACTGCTCTCTAGCTCTGTGGTGGTACTGATAACTCCTAGTTGAATATGGACTAGTCTGTTTAAGTAATATATAGTTAGTTATCCGTAGTTGTTACAGAGTAGAGGACTGTTGCAATTCAGACTGTAGGCACCATGGCTGAACAACGGACAATGAGATACGGATTCTTTCCTACAAATTTTCACAATGATTACACAGCTAAAATAAGTTTCACCCAGCAAAAGAGCCACATGACAAACTTACCAGCAAAAAAATATTACAAATAAATGTAACTGGGCACCGTACAATGTTGGCTTTACTGGTGGCTCTAGAAGTACTTACACCAGTGCATTGTGGGGCTTGTAGTGCCGGTTCTCAGGTTACGGCTCAAGTTGTAATGCCTCAGCGCCCTCATAATCCCTATGTCTTCTGTCTTTCAAAGAATTTCTCTGCCATTATGAGTGCAAAGTCATCAAAAGCAGCCTGGAGTCTTCTCATATTAATCCCCAGTGTGCACACTATTGTAATGTATTCTGCTCCTGTATCCAGCCTAAACCCTAAATAATCCCTATTACTGGCTCTGCAATACATTGTGAGGAAAGTGAGACATGGAGGACCCCGTTACTAACCCCATCCATTCTTAGATCAGTAGGAGTTTGGAATCTACTGTAAGATTTTCCTGGCAACTAATCTGTACAGATATCCTCTCTGATATTTCCATTTTTTAACTAAGCAAATTATTCCCTGCATCAGTATTTAAATGAATATAGAACTGAATACAAATTTACATCCAGACGTAGGCCGTATTTCCCACTCACTACTCTATAGCATCCCCATCACAACCGGTACTAACTCATCATGTCATCAACTTATTTCATCTTTATTAGTAAATCAGAAGAGGGATAGACAATTTGGTAATTAATTGTCTTTATCTTACAGATATATTTACATTTGTCTATTTTATTGTGGCGGCCATTACTACAAAAGTGACTACAGGAAGAGCTGCCATATTTTTTTTATCTTTAATTAGCTTCTCAGAAATTGATTAAAGTTTAAAATTAAACATGCTGACAATATGACAGTTTATTATAAGTTTCTAAAAAATGAATTCAAGTAATAGCCAATATGGCTGAATTTCCGGTTTAAATAGCTACCATGAAGAAAAAAAACCCAGAAAAATACCAATATATTTGTAAGTAAAAGAAACTCAATCATAGCTATAACATCAGATTTTCTGATATATGAGATTTTTTTAGAATTTGGGTGAATGTGATAAAGCAGGAGCGGTCCTGGGTGCCGACTACTCCGTCCTATCACAGAGAACAGAGGATCTTTCATCTAAAGGCTGTGCTGGTCGCACTTCTGTAAACAGGCAGGAACTTCTC
Source organism: Rhinoderma darwinii (assembly GCF_050947455.1). Classification (NCBI taxonomy): domain Eukaryota; kingdom Metazoa; phylum Chordata; class Amphibia; order Anura; family Rhinodermatidae; genus Rhinoderma; species Rhinoderma darwinii. The sequence goes on from NC_134698.1 coordinate 38,392,701, forward strand.
TCTGTTGCCTCTAGTGCAGGAATAGGGAATTACTTTCTGCTGGAGGGAAGGACAGCACAGGAACGTGTAGGGGTCTGTTTCTACTGTGGCAGTAATACATGGGGGTACTATGAGTACACTTATGAGTACACGGAGGCTGTCGCACATGAAGGCATTCTGGTTGTTGCACTTGGGGATACTGTGGCTGTTAAATGTGGGGGCAACAAAGTTGTCACACACATAGGGCCACTGTGGCTCTTAAATGTAGGAGTACTAAAACTGGAGACTGTTATGTAGACACTGAGGCTCTTATCTTAACCCAGCTGACCTCCATCTCTAAAAGCACCCAATCTTGCCTTTATGCTTTTCCTCATGATGTGAAGGGGAGTTGTATCTTCCAAAAGAAGGACTAGTTTGTGAACTTTTGGCAGTCAGAGCAGTAAAGTAGAAAAATGTTTGGCTTAGGCCTCATGCACACGACCGTAGCCATGTGCACAGCCGTGATTTTCGGGTCGGCCGGGGGCGGAGTGTCACATGCACATGCATATCCGTGCACATGGCAGCGGCCATTATTTGCTATGAGCCTGGACCGCAGAACACGGCCGTAATAAGACATGTCCGTTCTTTCTGCGGTCCGGGCTCCCGGGCCATGCACGGACCGTGGAAACCACGGTTGTGTGCATGGCCCCATAGGAATGAATGGGGCCGCAATTCTCCCGTGGCACGTTTGTGTGTATGGGGCCTTACACGGTACCTAGAGAAAAGGGGACTGTACTTTTCTTGTTTTTGCCCGGTCCGGCCATTTACAAAGTGTGCGTTGTTACATCTATTTTATTTTGCTCTCCATGGCACGCTGCACCTCAAAAACCAAACCGCCTAAAAATTAGAATCTCACACCTGGTTACTATGTTATTAAATTCACTTACTTTTTCTCCCTGTACTAGGTGTTCATTAGACAAGAACAGTACAACTGTTTGTTGGTTATTAGTTTAGTTAGATTGTTCCGGTCTATAATTGTGACGTACTCCACAATCAGACCACATTTTATTATTAATCAATGCAGAAATCCATGTAATTCCAAAGGGTTCACTTACTTTTTCTTGCAACGGTATGACTTAACATTGCTGAACTTGATGTGTGGAGACTGGTGGAGTCAGAGGTCTCCTTTGAGTCTCCTATGAAATGGCAGGTTGACATAGACACAGATAATTTAGTAGAACCTTCTGGCAATCGTCTTTTGACGATTCATTCCTACATGGTCAATAATGGGTTCTTTAATTTCTTCGAGGACCATTATCGGACATAAGAGTTTTTTGGACTGGTTGATGTTGATACATTTCTTAGAAAGTATCTTTTAAATGTATCCATTATTCTCCACTTTCAAGGTTCTACAGAGCAAAGGATCTCAAATGTACTATTATTTTCACAAACCAATATGAATATAGCTTATGTGTAAGTTTGTACAAAAGTAGAGTACTGTAGAATAACTGCAATATTAGTAAAGAAAATGATTGATAACCTCAGAAGCTTTATTATAAATAAGTACAACTACTTTAGCAAATGTGCTTCAATATAATCACAAATAGTGAATAAAAGGGAATCTAGAGCGAACATGCTTTTGGCCATAACTTGCAGAGGGACTACATTGCAAGCACCTCTTATAGCCCCCTCCTAGCCCATATCACTGTCAGGAACTCACACCTATGCAAATACACTGAGCTGTGCATGGATTAACATATGCAAATAGCTCTTATGCATATGTATTTTCAGATGTGTTGGCTGCAGGGTGAGGGTGGAAAAGGCCAGCAGAGAATAACTCTACCCTGAGGGAGGAGTATGAGATGAGAGACTGACCCTGATGTTAACTCTCTCACTGATACCAACACACTAAAAGTGAATCATAGGATTAGAGGTGGGCACAATGCAGAAATTACAAATGCATTCAGGCAGTTCTAAAATGATGTGGCATAGCAAGATTAATCTGCAAGCTGCTCTTGCTGTATGTTAATGCCTACGTCCTGAATGTAACATTACTTATACACCCCTGACTCATACACTTATATACAGAATAGTGTGCAATGTGCTTGTTCATTCCACAGATTGCTGTGAATGCTCGTAAAAGTCCTATGACCACAACATATTCCAAGTCATTTTGACATAGTGGCCCACATCTCCCTTGACCACATGGGAATTCTCATCACTATCTAAAATCTGTGTATATGCAGTGCTCGCAGAGTTTTAAGGCGCTTTTATACAGGCCAATTATTGGGCAAACGAGTGTTCACAGAACAGGGCAAAGATCAGTCGATGATCGAGTAAACGCTCGTTCGTCGACTGATCGTATCGATTATACAGTCGTTGCCAGCAGCACATCAACCTGTGTAAACAGGGAGACGTGCTGCCGACATGATAGGAATGTATGTAATAACGAGAACTCGTCCCCATACATAGCTCCATGTGAAAGGAGCAAACGAGCGCTGATCAACGAGCTGTCTTGTTGATCACCGTTCATTTACACCACGGCCCACGTCGGGCCGTGGGAGAGGACCTTTAGAGTATAAAAGCCTATGTCCAAGTGTGTGAAAAGATCCCATTTTAATGAGATAAAAGGTGGGCTGCCTCCAGATACCAATTGTATGGTAAAATGAAATGTTCTATGCATTTCTCCTCTTTTTGCTGCACAAAATATTTTTTTTTTTAGTAGTACACATTATAAACAAAGTACATACTATTAGAATTTATATATAATAAGTGATCTTATAGCAATATTTTTTTTTTTTTTTTACTACTGACAAATTGATTGCAAACATCTACATACACATATAATGTACTTTTAAAAAGACAAAACAATTATTCCTACCCAAACTATTCTTAATTAAAGAGATTCTATATGTTATTTTTTTTTTTAATGCCACTAAATAACAAAGGGCAAGTACTCTATTATGCTCATTATAATAATCTAATACCGGAGCGCTGATCTGGGACCAAACTTGCAGACACAAACAAATAGCACACACATACACTTGTTAAGATATGTACACAGATCTCTATAGAGATGCCTTTAAAACGTTTTCACAGCCCTTGGTGTTTTCCAATGTGCATTACAACCTTAAAGAGGCTCTGTCACCAGATTTTTCAACCCCTATCTGCTATTGCAGCAGATAGGCGCTGCAATGTAGATTACAGTAACGTTTTTATTTTTAAAAAACGAGCATTTTTGGCCAAGTTATGACCATTTTTGTAGTTATGCAAATGAGGCTTGCAAAAGTCCAAGTGGGTGTGTTTAAAAGTAAAAGTCCAAGTGGGCGTGTATTATGTGCGTACATCGGGGCGTTTTTAATACTTTTACTAGCTGGCCGTTCTGATGAGAAGTATCATCCACTTCTCTTCAGAACGCCCAGCTTCTGGCAGTGCAGACACAGCGTGTTCTCGAGAGATCACGCTGTGTCGTCACTCACAGGTCCTGCATCGTGTCAGACGAGCGGGGACACATCGGCACCAGAGGCTACAGATGATTCTGCAGCAGCATCGGCGTTTGCAGGTAAGTAGCTACATCGACTTACCTGCTAACGCCGATGCTGCTGCAGAATCAACTGAAGCCTCTGGTGCCGATGTGTCCGACACGATGCAGGACCTGTGAGTGACGTCACAGATCTGCACTGCCAGAAGCTGGGCGTTCTGAAGAGAAGTGGATGATACTTCTCATCAGAACGCCCAGCTAGTAAAAGTATTAAACACGCCCCGATGTACGCACCTAATACACGCCCACTTGGACTTTTACTTTAAACACACCCACTTGGACTTTTGCAAGCCTCATTTGCATAACTACAAAAATGGCCATAAAATAAAAACGTTACTGTAATCTACATTGCAGCGCCGATCTGCTGCAATAGCAGATAGGAGTTGCAAAATCTGGTGACAGAGCCTCTTTAACCCCTTCCCGCTTTTGACCTTCCTGACAGAGCCTCATTTTTCTAATCTGACATGTTTCAATTTATGTGGTAATAACTTTGGAATGCTTTTTCCTATCCAAGCGATTCCGAGACTGTTTTCTCGTGACACAATGTACTTTAAGTTAGTGGTAAAATTTGGTTGATACATTCTGTATTTAATTGTAAAAAACACCAAAATTTGGCGAAAAATTCCACAATTAGCATTTTTCTAAATTGAAATGTATCTGCTTGTAAATCAGATAGTAATACCACACAAAATAGTTGCTAATGAAGATTCCCCATATGTCTACTTTAGATTGTCATTGTTTCTTTAAACATCCTTTTCTTTTTCTAGGACGTTACAGGGCTTAGAACTTTAGCAGAAATTTCTCACATTTTCAAAAAAAAAATTTCAAAAAGGCTATTTTTACAGGAACCAGTTCAATTGTGAAGTGGCTTTGAGGGGCTTATACAATACAAACCCCCATAAGTCACCCCATTTTAAAAACTGCACCCCTAAAAGTATTCAATACAGCATAGGGAACATTTCTTAACCCTTTAGGCGTTTCACAAGAATTAAAGCAAAGTAGAGGTGAAATTTACATTTTTATTTTGTTTCGCAGGAATTCATATTTGATCATTTTTTTTCTGCTCAGATTCTGCAGTTTTATATCCCATTTGTAGCCCTAGTGTGCTAGTGGACTGAAACACAGACTTCAGAAGTAAAGGATCACCTAGAGGATTTTGGGGCCTTCTTTTTATTAGAATATATTTTAGGCACCATGTCAGGTTTGAAGAGGTCTTATGATGCCAAAACAAAGTAAACACCCCAAAAAAAGACCCCATTTCAGAAACTACACCCACAAGGAATTAATCTGGGGTGTAGTGAGCAGGGGTGTAGCTAAAGGCTCATGGGCCCGGGTGCAAGAATTTAGCTTGGGCCCCCCTACCCCTCCCCAACACCACCATCACCAGAGCCCTGCGCGCGTCCATGCCCAGCCGCCTTGCCCAACAGCCCTCATAGTATATTGCCCCCACACAGTATAATGCTCCCATAGCTGCCCCCACACAGTATAATGCCCCATAACTGCCCCATACAGTATAATGCCCGCCATAACGGCCCCATATCGTATAATGCTCCCCATTCAGCCCTCACATTATAATGCCCCCCATACAGTATAATGCCCCCCATATCAGCTCCCCATACAGTATAATGCTCCCATATCAGCTCCCCAAACAATATAATGCCCCCATATAAGCTCCCTATACAGTATGATGCCCCCATATCAGCTCCCCATACAGTATAATGCCCCCCATACAGTATAATGCCCCCATCTCAGCTCCCCATACAGTATAATGCCCCCATCTCAGCTCCCCATACAGTATAATGCCCCCCATACAGTATAATGCCCCCCATACAGCATAATGCCCCCCATATCAGCCCTCATACAGTATAATTCCCTTCATGCCTTTGTTGAATCTCCCCTCTTTGCCCGATCTGTATGTTTTTGTGGGTGGCCTTCCCTTGTCAGGTTTGTAGTTATGCCACATTCTTCCCATTTTGTCATAATGGATTTAATGGTACTCCATGGAATGGAAAGTTTGGGATATTTCTTTATAACCCAACCCTAATCAATATTTCTCCACAACTTTGTCACTGACCTGTTTGGAGAGCTCCTTGGTCTTCATGTTGCTTAGTGGTGTCAGGGGCATTTCAGAACAGGCGTATTTATACTGGCATCATGTGACTGATCATGTGACACTTTGATTGCCCAAAGGGGAACCTTATTCAACTAATTTACATGACTTCTGAAGTTAATTGGTTTGACCAGACCTTATTTAGGGATTTCTTAGCAAAGGGGTGAATACATATGCACTCACAACTTTTCAGTTTCATGTTTGTTTGTTTTTTAACAAGTTTTTTTTTTTTTATTCTGCTGTAGCAGAATAAACACTAAGGGTATGTTCACACGTACACGTCCGTTACGGCTGAAATTACGGAGCTGTTTTCAGGAGAAAACAGCTACGGAATTTCAGAAGTAACGGCATGTGCAGGCACTTTTCGCTGCGTCCATTACGGACGTAATTGGAGCTGTTTTTCCATGGAGTCAATGGAAAACGGCTCCAATTATGTCTCAAGAAGTGACATGCACTTCTTTGACGCGGGCGTCTTTTTTTTACGCGTCGTCTTTTGACAGCGGCGCGTAAAAAAATGACCGTCGGCACAGTACATCGTAAAACCCATTCAAATGAATGGGCAGATGTGTGCCGACGCTTTGAAGCCGTATTTTCGGACGTAATTCAGGGCTAAAACGCCCGAATTACGTCCGTAAATAGGGTGTGTGAACCCAGCCTAAGTGAAAACTTTTGCAATACACTGTATATACCATACTGATGGACAACTACATGTAAAGCAACAATGTTTTTTTACTTAGTTGTTTTTTTAGGCAACATGACAGCTGAGGTAGGTTTTTAATGTGAGGACTCCTTCAATTAGCAACCCATATCTTGGTGTCCTAGATCCCCAGACATTGGGGTTAGCTACAGGTAAAGGCTATGTACACCTTTGAGGGCTTTTATTTTTGACACACAGTATTCACCTGTAAACTATCACATCTAAGTTCATAATTTAGATGTGATAGATTACAGGTGGATCCACCCACTGATACTGAACCCGTCAGGTCCGCAGGACTGATGGATTCAGGTCAAAACGAAAGATACAGCTGCTCTGTAAAGAGAATACATAGCAGCTGTATCTCCAAAAGTAAAACAAATGTCTAATAAAAACTAATTAAGAAGTTACACAAAACACACTGACTGATCTGTTTATAAAAAAAAAAAAAAATGTGTAGGTTTACTTGTTCTATAATGTTGCAGTCACTTTCCCCTCCATGCTAGTTGAATTCCCAATTTGGCAATCAAAGGAATGAACAACAATGTATCTGTTTGTTTTTTTTTGTTACGTCAGTTTTTTTGTGTTGGAAAAGGTGATGAGTAGACCTATGTACATATAACAAATATAAATGTTATGTTTTACGTAGGATCAACTCAGCCAATAGTCATGTACATATTGTAATTAAATCTAAGTGTCTAGTATTGTATTTGATCTGTGGCGGTAAGTCCATTCCGTATTTCTCTGTCTTCCTATTACGGCTGCGTTCCTTGTCCTTGCTACCCATATTATCTGACAGAATAATCAGTAATTTGAATCAGAGAATTCCTTTCTGAGCAGGGTAATTTTCTCTCCCTCTCCCTGCCCCCTCCTCTTCTCTCCGCTCCATCGGACTCAGCCACCTGCTATAGTCAGTGATGTGGAACGGCTTGGAATTAGCCCTGAAATTAGCACCAGTCCTCAATTAAAGAGCTGGCAGCAGCCGAACATGCCGCCATAATAGCCAAGAAAGGGTCGGCTGCTTAGATTCCATGGGCCAGACTGGAAATCACATAGCCCAATGTCATCTGCCTCCTGCTGCTGGTTAGAAACAGCCTCCTCCATCATAAACGGAAATGCACCAAACTAACTATTGCTCCAAATTAATAATTTCGCTGAAGTACTATCTATTATACAATAGCACGCAACCCCCTTTATGTACACTGGCAACATAAACATCTATTTTCTTGCTATAACAGTTTGCTATAATATCGTAGATTTCATAGTTTTATACAAAACGTAACGTGTGCAATAAGGATCGCTTGCTTATGATGACAAAAAGTAGTTTGTGATCCAGTCACAGTTTTTTGTGCTATCATAGCGGGCTGGCAATGGTGACCGGATGGGAAATCTATAATGGGAAATAGCAAAGCTGTAATGAGCTCCAATAATAACATTTCTCCTGTTCCCATTCTAGCATATCTCTGAATATGTGTCTATACATAACATTTCTACAAAATGATCAAAATCTTAGTTGTAAAATAATGTATCACATAGGCTTCTTAAATACAGAATATAATCATAAAGCAATGTTCATTACTATTTACAGACTCCACAATCGCAGTTTCGTTGTCCAAGGACAGCTATGTCACCTTCCCATCTGTCTTGTGAAACATTTCATGTGGCAGACAGGTGGCCGGACGGAAACCCAGCTCCTCCGAGGCCCAGATGAGATTATATCGGAGAGTGGGCTGTCTGCAAAACCAGGTACTGGCTGCACTACTCTGTCTGACCTACCCATCAGATATGGGAACACGCAAAGCGCTCAGCACCAGCAGCCAAATGGAATGGACACTTTACTTAAAGTTCCCACAACTACAGAGAATCAGTATCGAAATTAATATATAGTTAGAAGCAGCTGAAAAACGGCAAAAACAGCAGTGGAAATAGTAGTGTACCTTGCTTGTTAAAGTAATTTACATATGAATCAGAAGTATTCTTATTTGTGGGCTCCTGGTTTAAGATAATTCTAAGGGTATGTTCACACGCAAACTCAAAAACGTCTGAAAATACGGGGCTGTTTTCAAGGGAAAACAGCTCCTGATTTTCAGACGTTTTTTAAGGCCACAGCACTGGCCCATGAGTAGTGGCCAATCCTGAACTTAGATGTAATCGATAACAGCTCGATCTTGCATTTTTTTCCTAAATGCAGCATTTTCTGGGTGCCACACCATAGGCTTCTCTATAAGGGTATGTTCACACGCTTACTAAAAAATGTCTGAAAATACGGAGCTGTTTTCAAGGGAATGAAAACCGGCTCCAAAACGACTCAAGAAGTGGCACTTCTTTTTCGCGGCTGTTTTATTACGCGGCCGTTCTTCAAAAAAATTTCGGCCGTTTGCAGCCCGAAAATAGGCCGTGTGAACATACCCTAATTATAACAGCCTCAACTCATATTGAATAGATTTCCACTACATTTTGGAACATGGCTAAGTGGATTTGCACACATTTACTTACAAGAGAATTAGCGAGGTTAGCACTTTTGGGTACTAATGTTAGGTAAAAGAGTCTGGCTCAAATTTAGTATTCCAATTCATGTCAAAGACAAGGTTGAAGTCAGGTCTGAGCACAAGCCAGTGAAATAATTCTACGCCAAACGTAATCATTTTTTAAGCATTCAAACTTTTCCCACAAGGGCACGGTCATGCAGAAACAAGAAAGGGTCTTACCCAGGGGAGGAAATAGACAGAGGACTCCCATGCAAAAACAGTATATGGAGTCATTGCTCTCTAATAGTTTATTATAGAGCAAGCTCTTCTGTAATTGTGAGCCATGAAATAAATTAGCTCAGTCCATTACATGCAATCTCATAGAGAGTGGGATGCTGGAAGCTACTTTCATGGTGGTGGTCGTCCCTTTTATCTATTGGGTCTCTGTGCAGCTGCACAGGTTGCACATATTGTATGTCTGCCCCTGATCTTATACAAAAAGTTTCTGGTTTTCACCAAACCATTACAAATACCTTCTTCAACAATCGGTATAGGTGGTATCACACAGGACTTGACCATAGGGTATGTTCACACGGCAGCCTCCGTTACGGCTTAAATAACGGAGCTGTTTTCAGGAGAAAACAGCTCCTGAATTTGAGACGTTATGGCATGTTGCAGGTGTTTTTCGCAGCGTCCATTACGGACGTAATTGGAGCTGTTTTTCTATGGAGTCAATGGATGTTTTGGCAGACAATATGTACGGAGCCCGGAAGCAGTTGGCTCCATACATAGCATAGCGGCTGTGCTGCAGAACTGCAAGTTCACTCCTATTCACTTGAATAGGAGCAGAGCTGCAGTACTGCAGCTCGGCCGCTATTCCGTGGCCGGAGCTAACTGCTTCCAGCATGTACGTACAGTGCACTGAGGCACCGAACCAGCTGATCTGTACTGGGCCCGGGTGTCGGACCCTGATGACCTATCCGGTGGATAGGTCATCAGAAGCTGGAAAACCCCTTTAAGACATAGTTTATATTGCTAGGGTATTTTTCATACGTAGCACTTGATTTGTGGTTAAAAAACGCATAAAAAATATCTGATAAACCATATGCAATTTTACCGCGACTTGGTGCAGTTTTTATAGCGGTAGTGGAGAAAACACAACTATATCAGAAAACGCACCAAATCGTGGTAAAAATGAATGTATGTGTATATATCCTTACTTGATTCCTCCCACATCTCACTCCAGTTAGGGCATGACCACACATGGCGGAATTCCTCCGCAACTGTCCGCATCAATGCCGCACCTAATCCGGGTTGCGGATTACGGCTGCGGATCTGCACAAAATGTGCAGAAAATTGATGCGGACTAGCTGCTGCGGACTGCGGGAAAAGTGCTTCCCTTCTCCCTATCAGTGCAGGATAGAGAGAAGGGACAGCACTTTCCCTAGTGAAAGTAAAAGAAATTCATACTTACCGCCCGTTGTCTTTATGACGCGTCCCTCCTTCGGCATCCAGCCCGACCTCCCTGGATGACGCGCCAGTCCATGTGACCGCTGCAGCCTGTGCTTGGCCTGTGATTGGCTGCAGCCGTCACTTACACTGAAACGTCATCCTGGGAGGCCGGACTGGAGACAGAAACAGGGAGTTCTCGGTAAGTACGAACTTCATTTTTTTTTACAGATACATGTATATTGGGATCGGTAGTCACTGTCCCGGGTGCAGAAACAGTTACTGCCGATCGCTTAACTCTTTCAGCACCCTGGACAGTGACTATTTACTGACGTCTCCTAGCAACGCTCCCGTCATTACGGGAGCCCCATTGACTTCCTCAGTCTGGCTGTAGACCTAGAAATACATAGGTCCAGCCAGAATGAAGAAATGTCAAGTAAAAAAAGCAAGACGCATCCGCAGCACACATGACATGTGCATGACAGCTGCGGACTTCATTGCGGAACTTTGAATCTCCATTGAAGTCAATGGAGAAATTCCGCCATGAGTCCGCCACTGCTCCGCAACAGACAGAGCATGCTGCGGACACCAAATTCCGCTCCGCAGCCTATGCTCCGCAGCGGAATTGTACGCATCGTGTAAACGAACACTGCTAAATTAAAGTGAAAGTCAATGTAGAAACGGCTCCGCTGCGGATTAACGCTGCGGAGTGTCCGCAGCGGAATTTAAGTGCAATTCCGCCATGTGTGAACCCGCCCTTACTCCTACCAATAGGATTGAAATTTATGAAAAACTGAGGAAAAATTACTGTCCCTACTGAAGCTTGTCAAAGTAACCTAGTTGAAAATAAAATTTCACTGTATAGTTAGATAGAAATCTAATTGTGCTCCCACAATATAAAGAAATTTAATTATAAGGTTCACTGAAATGACAACTGAGTTACTCAGTTGTCATTTCAGTGAACCTTAACCTAGTTGAAAAAACAATATCAAATTATAATTTCCCATCGTAAAAGTACTTGGCTGGAACTAAGCGCTTATGCAAACAACAATATTACGGCTCTGTTTTGTACAGACCATAATAGGGCTTCCATAGAGGTGCATAAGCCCTCTACAGTGCCTCCGAATAACTCAGATTTTATACAAAGGACTTTATTCTGGCGTATCTTGTACGAATCTGACAGAAAATAATTATTATAGTAAAAAAGAGAAAGAAGAAAAGACTGCACTCTATAGGTCTATTACCATCACCTGCTCACAATTTTGCTTTAAAATTCCAGTAGATGTGCTGCAGCCAAGCTTTCCCTATACAAGGATTCTGTTACAGAGCCAGCCCAAAATAGAAGTTTTAGAGGCCGGAAGAAGATGGGAGTTTTTGCCGGCGCTTCTCAGAGATCATGAAGATCAAAAAAATTGTGGCATGCTCTATCTATACGTATATACAGAAATATTCTCCCCTAGAATCATTGCTTCCAGGGGAGAATACCTCCGGAGTCTGATGGAGCATTTTTGGCAGTGCACAGGTACTGTACACCTATGTTCTAAAAGAGCCATGCAGGCTCCGTGCACTGCCATACAGACTCCATGCCAGTGTGTATCCTTATATGTATGAAAAGATATGCATATAAGAACGGACAATTAATAAATAAAGAAATTCTGGAAAATATTCTCAATATTTAAAGTTAAAGACTATAGACACATTTGGTGTCTTCTTTTTTTTTAAATGAAATAGATGTATTTTAACATTAAAGTTCTCAAGAGCTCAGTTGCTCAGGAGCAGCAGAAGACGGAGCCGTCAGACCAGCTCACTGACAGATTCGGTTGACAATGGCATTCTGCAGCTTCTATGTACAGAGCTACAAAGAAGCTGCAGAAGTGAAACGGTATAATATAAAAAAAAGGTAAATTACAAATGTACTTTTTATGCTAAAATACATACCATGTACATACCAAAAAATGATAAAAAGTCACCAAAGGTGTCCGTAGTTTTTAAAACTCTTTTAAAGACCTCAAAGAGCCTCCAAATGTTCTGAATTGTAAGATCAGGTTATTTGAAGCAAGAGCTGAGAGTAGAACAGGGCAGGAACGTTTACAGCACATGCTGCACCATGGTCATGCTATGTTGCAGAATTCAAACAAACATTCTCCTTGCTTATTTTCTACAAAAGACAAGTATAACAATTTTTTTTAATGTGCTTAACATTATACAAGAAGCCTTACAAATAACAATACATAACATGACAAAACTCAAAATGGGTCGCACCTCAAAAGGGATAAAAAAGGCATAACAGAGAATAACATCACATAGCAACAAGAATTGGGAATACTGTGGGTGTATTCTCTGCTGATTAATTTAAAGAGGCTCTGTCACCAGATTATAAGTGCCCTATCTTCTACATAATGTGATCGGCGCTGTAATGTAGATTACAGCAGTGTTTTTTTATTTAGAAAAACGATAATTTTTGACAGAGTTATGACCTATATTAGCTTTATGCTAATGACTTTCTTAATGACCAACTGGGCATGTTTTACTTTTTGACCAAGTGGGTGTTGTGGAAAGAAGTGTATGACGCTGACCAATCAGTGACCAATCAGCGTCATACACTTCTCCCCATTCATTTACACTGCAGATAGCGACATAGCTATATCGCTATGTGCAGCCACATACACACACATTACCGTTAATCAAGTGTCCTGACAATTAATATACATTACCTCCAGCCAAGACGTGATGTGTATTCAGAATCCTGACCACTTCTGTAGCGTCTCTGTGATTTACAGCATAGCAGGCGTAGTCTCGCGAGATTACGCTGTAAACTGTCATTTACAGCGAGATCTCACTGTGCTGTGCTGTAGTCTCACAGAGACGCTACATAAGTGGTCAGGATTCTGAATACACATCCCGTCCTGTCTGGAGATAATGTATATTCATTGTCAAGACACTGCAGTAACATTAATGTGTGTGTATGTGGCTGCAATTAGCGATATAGCTATATCGCTATGTGCTGTGTAAATGAATGGGGAGATGTGTATGACGCTGATTGGTCAGCGTCATACACTTCTCTCCACAACGCCCACTTGGCCAAAAAGTAAAACACGCCCAGTTGGTCATTAAGAAACTCATTAGCATAAAGCTAAAATAGGTCATAACTCCTTCAAAAATGATCGTTTTTCTAAATCAAAAACACTGCTGTAATCTACATTACAGCGCCGATCACATCATGTACAAGATAGACCACTTATAATGTGGTGACAGAACCTCTTTAACAACATATCTTTTTAAGGTTGGAGACTTTATTCTGACACAGAGCTCCAAATCTGCTTATGTACTTCATAAAATAGTAGAGTAGTAAAATGATAACATTTCAGCTGCTTGCAACTAGCACTAAGGGGAGCTCTGTGCAGTTTCCACACAAGGCACTGGGAGCTGTAAAAATCTATACACAGTGAGAGTTCCCCCTGGTGGCAGTAGCTGCAGCAGGTAAATAGCATTTTATTACAAGGGAAGAAGCAAGAGCCGTTTGCAGGGCCCCTGTCATTATGGGTCCAGAAGCAGTGGAGTGCAGTGGAGTGCCTCTATGGTAGGTATGTCAACACTCATCCTTAGAAGTTATTCACACGAACGTGTATTACGTGCGTGAAAATCACGCGCGTAGCCGAACCTATGTTAGCGAATGGGGCCATTCAGACAGTCCATGATTTTCACGCAGCGTATGTGCAATGCGTAAAAAAAACGACATGTCCTATACTTGGCCGTTTTTCGAGCATCACACACCAATTGAAGTCAATAGGTGTGTTAAAATCGCACACGGCACACGGAAGCACTTCCGTGTGCCGCGCGTGATTCGCGCTCCAGTAGTAAAATAAATGAATGAAAACGAAAAGCACCCCCTGCTTTTATGTTTGTAAACGTAAAAACATAGTGTCATCACACTGCCATATGCGCGGAAATCACACAGGCACGCACCAAATACTCATGCCACACGGACCTTTTGCGCGCGCAAAACACAGCGTTTTTTGCGCGAGCAAAACGCACACGCTCGTGTGAATAAGGTCTTAGTGTAAAGACCAAAGCTCTTATTGTGTTTCAGTGAACACCCTAACCATTTTCCTAGGAACTGGTTTGAAAACAATGCTGTACACAATATCAATGTGTTTATGGCAGCTTTTCACCTAAAAAACTAATTTGTCGCACTGGAACACGTGCTAAATTTGAGCAAGTTTTTGCGACTTTTCACTTGTCAAAACTTGACAAGAAAAGTATGTGATCTCTCAGGAGACATAGTTTAGGACATATTTATTAAAGGGGTTTTCCAACAAATGACATCTATCACCTATTCGCAGGGTAGTGTGGTACATTAAGGGTATGTTCACACGGCCTATTTACGGACGTAATTCGGGCGTTTTTGCCCCGAATTACGTCCGAAAATAGCGCCTCAATAGCGCTGACAAACATCTGCCCATTGAAAGCAATGGGCAGACGTTTGTCTGTTCACACGAGGCGTAATTTACGCGCCGCTGTCAAATGGCGGCGCGTAAATAGACGCCCGCGTCAAAGAAGTGACCTGTCACTTCTTTGGCCGTAATTGGAGCCGTTATTCATTGACTCCAATAAATAGCAGCGCCAATTACGTCCGTAATGGACGCGGCGTTCAAGCGCCTGCACATGCCGTTACGGCTGAAATTACGGGGATGTTTTCAGGCTGAAACATCCCCGTAATTTCAGACGTTACGGACGCCCTCGTGTGAACATACCCTAATGGTGCAAATCTATGTCTGCTCATAGCAGGCATAGAAAGATTATTTTTGGCTGTCAGAGAGTTCAAAGAAGAGAATACTTTTAAAAAACAATTGATGCAAAATTTATCAGCTAACCTCTACACTTTAAAACATGCCTTTTTTTGTATGAGGCTGGATTCACACGGGGGGGATATGCTGCTTAAGAGAATGCAGCGTATCCGCTCTGTGCGCCGCAGGGAATACTGGACGAAAAACTGCACCAAACTGTGGTGCCGTTTTTTTGCCGAAATGTCTGCTGCGGAAACTGCAGCACTTAGCAGCAACAAATAGCAGTTGTTGCGCTTTTTGTGACAGGTTCGCACAATTCAGAAAAAAATAATCTACCTTTCATCCCATGTGACAGCTGCAGCCAATCACATGCTGTAGCAGCGGTCACATGGGATGAAATAAGCAACATTTACGCAAACACAATTGACATGCTGCGGAATAAAATACCACACCGCAGGTCATTTTCTGAGCGTTTTTTCAGCTCAGTATTTACGCAGCGTGTGGATGAGATTTGTTTTATCTCACCCACTTTGCTACTACTGTATTTGCTGTGGATTTTACGCAACAAATTCCGTTGCAGAAAATCTTCAGTATATACGCAATGTGTGAACTGACCCTGAGGGTACAACACACAGAAGAACACTGCGGATTATCCGCAATGGATTAATTGCGGAAAATCCGCAGCGTATTGCAGTAGCAGTAGTGTGGGTGAGATTTCAACAAATCTCGTCCCCACATTGCGGAAAAATGACGCCCAAAAATTGACCTGCGTTGCAGTTTCTTCAACCTCAGCATGCCAATTAACGCTGCGGAGTCACAGCTCTTATGTTGCGGGTTTTCCCATTGAATTCAATGGGGTGCTTAAGCCCGCAACAAAGTGGTTTGTGTTGCCATATTTGCGGCGGAATCACAGTGATTCCGCCGCAAAAATAGCAAGTAAGAAAAAAATAATAATAAAGTTCTACTTAGGGCGGATTCAAACGAACGTCATTTGCGTCGGTGCAGCCCGCATGGTTTTCACGCGGGTCGTACGGACCTATGCAAGTCTATGGGGCAGTGCAGACTGTCCATGAGTCCGCTGTGCAAAACTCGCGACATGATCTATATTTCTACGTTTTTCGCGCATCACGCACCCATTGAAGTCAATGCGTGCGTGAAAATCACGCATGCCCCACGGAAGCACTTCCGTGGGACAAGCATTATTCGAGCAACAGCAGTAAAAGAATGAATGTAAACCGAAAAGCCCCACGTGCTTTTCGGTTTACAAACATCCAAACGGAGTGTCATAATGATGGCGGCTGCGCGAAAAGCACGCAGCCGCACATCCATATGAACAGGGCACACGGAGCTGTCAAGTGCGTTTTGCGCGCGCAAAACGCAGCGTTTTTTGCGCACGCAAAAACGTCACGTTCGTCTGAATCAGCCCTAACCCAGAGTTGCCTGCTTCTTCTCCAGTCTGGCCTCCCTGGATGACGTTGCAGGCCATGTGACCGCTGCAGCCAATCACATCCAAAGAGGCCGGAGCGGACGTCAGAGGAGGGAGGGGGTAAGAATGTGCGATAATTTACGCAGCTGAATTTATGCCCGAAAACACACACCACAGTGTGGTGCGGGTATTCTGGCGGCATTCCCTGTCGTGTTCAGGGCGGATACGCTGAGCAGCTTGACGCAACGTATCCACCCTGAACCCGCTGTGTGTATTCCTACCCTAAGTGTTCTACAGTGTTTTACTGAATTAAATTCCTTTGCATGGCACTAGTGTGCAGAATTCACTTGGCGTGCTTTTTTCTCTTGTGGCTGTGGAGAAATGAATGAACTTGTTGAAGGATATAACAGCAGCCTAATAACAGCGGCGAAAGCCTGTAATTAATATACATCACCCTCAATAACTGGGTGACTTACAAGGGACACCTTCTCTGAAAGTGGGGACGGCAGTATGTGACGAAACAAAAGCTCCATAAAAAGAACCCATTAAGCAGAGGTAAAGTATTTATGGATTGCAAGATCAATAAAGTTAATTTGTTTAAACAAGAGACATTTTATGATACTGTCCAGTCGAGCACATTGTACAGAAGGAATAAAAATATTTCTCACCTATAAGGTTTACTAAGGCCAAAATGGAAGACAGACTACATGTTTAGGGACTCTACCCACATTTTTTAATAAGGGATATCCTATAAAATGTTACTTCTGTAAGGGCTTGTCCACATATTGCAGAATTGCTGCTTTTTTCCTGTCCAGAATTGTGGACGGAAAAAACGCAGCAGAAGACAGTAGCAGCAAAGTGGATGAGATGAAACAAATGTTGTCCACATGCTGCGTAAATACGGAGCGGAAAAAATTATCAGAAATGCACCTGCGGTCAATTGTGTTTGTGTAATCGCTGCATATTTGCTGCGGGTTTTCCCCATTGAATTCAATGGGAAGGTTAAACTGGCAACAAATAGCAGTTGTTGCGGTTTTTGCGGCGGGTTCGCAGTGATTCCGCTGCAAAAAAACGCATCTCTGAATAAAATAAAAACCCACTATACTTACCTAGGAGTCTGTGTTTCTTCCACCAAGCTTGCCTCCTGGGATGGCGCTTCATCCCGTGTGACCACCGCTGCAGCCAATCACAGGCTGTAGCGGTGGTCACAAGGATGAAACGCCTGCATGACGTCAGAGGGCCAACCTACCGGGATGACGCTTCATCCCATGTGATCGCCGCTGCATCCAATCACAGGCTGCTGCAGGCTCCCCTAGGAGGCCGGCCTGCTAGCAGGCCGGTTAATGCAGCAGTTTTCCACAGCAGACATTCCAGGCAAAAAACTGCACCACAGGCTTTATCTCCCCGAATTCCCTGCGGCGCGCAGGGCAGATACGCTCATAGAGAAGATGTCCCCTAATCCACATTCCCTACATGAGCTATAGAAGATTCGCTAACAAGAAGTGGCTTTTGCTCTGGTAGGCCTGTTTCGTCTCTGTCCAAGCTGCAGGGAAAATAAGCAGCCGATGTCTACTTCAGCTATTACCCCTATAAATGCCAACATTACACAGATATTTCAATATACTACGTGTTGTGAATTCAACTTCCCTGCCCAAAAAAACGATTGATATAGACAGAGGAACAGCTATACATTCATGTGTGCAAAGGGAAAGTTGGGATGAAAGATTCATTCTGTAATATCAGACCAAAATTGACATTGCTTGTTTCCTGAACATACTACATCAATAAATCTAAGGCTGGGTTCACACGACCTATTTTCAGACGTAATGGAGGCGTTTTACGCCTCGAATTACGTCTGAAAAAACGGCTCCAATACATCGGCAAACATCTGCCCATTGCTTTCAATGGGTCATACAATGTTCTGTGCAGACGAGCTGTCATTTTACGTGTCGCTGTCAAAAGATGGCGCGTAAAATAACAGCCTCGTCAAAGAAGTGCAGGACACTTCTTGGGACGTAATTGGAGCCGTTTTTCATTGACTTCAATAAAGATCAGCTCCAAATTACGTCCGTAACAGACGCCGCGAAAAACGCGAATACATGCAATTACGTCTGAAATTCAGGAGCTGTTTTCTCCTGAAAACAGCTCCGTAATTTCACACGTAATTGCAGTTATCGTGTGCACATACCCTTAAACTGCATTTGCCTGAGCTCAAAGGCCGCCACCTATCATATACCACCCACAAATAGAGCAGGACTGCAGACGTAATAGGTCCTCTTTAGGCAACACGCACACGAATTTGGTGCAGAAAATCTGCATCAAAACCGCAGGTAAACGAGAGTAAGGCCGGGTTCCCATGTATCTAGCAAATGCTGTGGAATTTCCACAGTGGATTTCTGTGCGGAAATCCTGCAGCATTTCCAGTAGCAGCAAAGTGGATGGGATTTAGAAGATCTCATGCCTATGCTGTGGAAAGAAAAACGCAGCATAAACGTTAATAAATTGAACCGCCATGCAGAATTTAAATCCGCAGCACATCAATTTATGCTGCGTTTTCGTTGCTTTAGGGTATGTTCACACGCTTAACAAACAACGTCTGAAAATACGGAGCTGTTTTCAAGGGAAAACAGCCCCTGATTTTCAGACGTTTTGTGAGCAACTCGCGTTTTTTGCGGCGTTTTTTTACGGCCGTTTTTTGAGCTGTTTTCATTGGAGTCTATGAGAAAACGGCTCTAAAAACATCCCAAAAAGTGTCCTGCACTTCTTTTGACGAGGCTGTAATTTTACGAGCCGTCTTTTGACAGCGACACGTAAAATGACAGGTCGTCGGCACAGTACATCGTAAAGCCCATTGAAAGTAATGGGCAGATGTTTGCAGACGTATTGGAGCCGTTTTTTCAGACGTAAAACGCCTCCAATACGTCTTAAAATAGGTTGTGTGAACCCAGCCTTACTGTTGCGAGTCTTCAATTGAATTCAATGGGGATGAAAAACCCGCAACAGAAAGCCATGTGTTGCGACTTTTGTGGCAAAATCATACTTACCCAGAACTTTCTCCTTCTTCCTGCAGTGCGGCCTCCTGGGATGACGTTTCATCCCATTGTCACATGGCCTGCAACGTTATCTTGGAGGGGGTAAGTATAAAAGTTTTTAGTTTTTTTTTACCCAGCGCTGCTTTCTACAGCAGAAACTGTGGCAGAAAAACCGCATTACAATGTGGTCCAATTTTTTTTGGACAGAATGAACTGCGGGTTCCAGGTCGGATACGATGCGTGATTTTTACGCAGCGTATGCCAAGTCCTTTCCTGTGAACTCTTGGTACAAATGCTGTAAGATATATTATGGATGTTCCCTATTCTGTTACTATAAAACTCTAAGGCCCCACGACCGTATTTTCATCCATCCGTAAATACGGATCCGTAGTGATCCGCAACTTATACGCATATAACGAAATCCGCAAATAAGGTCTGTAGTGCATCTAATGTATCCGTATATACGAATCTGCAAAAAGAAGAAAACAAAAATGATGTGCAACATCTGCAAACCTGGCATCGCCTAGAATCAGTAGCCGTCCGTAACTACAGAAGCGCCAATTGACTTCTATGGGGAGTCCGTGCCGTAATTACGAATAAGAATAGGACATGTTCTATATTTTACAGATCAGTTTGAACGGACACCCATCCGTAAAAATATGGAAAGGTGTCCATAGCGCATAGAAATGAATGGGTCCGTAATTACGGATGAAAAATACGGTCGTGTGCATGGGGCCTAAGGCATTGACCAAAGCCGTCAGGGAATCCTATATAGAGCATATCAATGGGGACAAGACTGGTGATCATTGACTGTTGCCTCAGTCTGTGAAAGTAGTGTGCCATAATTCCCAACATGGTGCATGCCTGTTGAGGAACATGGTGTACGGTAAAACATAGTGTAGTATCGTGTGGTACTACTGAGGAATATGGTGCAATGGTAAAAACGAAATCTGTCCAATGGAGTGAGACTGGGAAGCCCCACCAACTCTTTAAAACAATTGAAAAGTGTTGTAGGGGCCTCATAAATAGGGTGTTGCACATTTTAACAGCCTTTGTTCAAACAGATTGCCGTTAAGCAAAAGTTTAAAGGGCAGGTAGATTATTGAATAGAAAATATCGTAGAAAAGGCGGCAGTGGGAGACTAAAAAAAACAACTGCAAACGCATAGGGAAAAGAGTTACAGCTCAACGCACAAGGAAGCCCAAGCATACAGCTGCGGGGAATAGGGAGCTCTTCCTTATTCAGACGTGCATGAGGTATGATTAGAATTCCACTTAAAAGTTAGATATGTAAATTAAAAAAAAATAATTACAAAAACTCCCCAGCCATCAGAGTGTGTTTGTTCAAATACAAATTACGCTCCCACATCTGCCACTTATTAATTTTGAACTTTTTACTGCGCCGATTCCTCAGTTCAATCTGTTTATTACCATGAATCCATTTCCAAAGATTGTCTCTAATTAAGCTATAATTTGGATCATCCAGGTAAAGCACAGAAACCAAGACACATGTTATATATACACATGTATATAGCTCATTGCAAATTGCTGGGGACCATTTAACATCTTATTTAGCTTTTTTTTTTTCTTTCGAGATTTACTAACCCTTTAACTGCTGTAGAGGTCACAAGCAAACACCAAGATTATGTTAAGACAATGCTGTTTTTTGTTGAAGTTCTGAAAGATTTTCCACAGAAGCGATTCTGTGAACACTTGCAACAACTTAAAAGGGTTATCCAGGTTCAAAAAATGTATTGCTAATGGCTGAAAATTAGATATATTAACCCCTTCACTCTTTGGCCACTTTTGACCTTCCTGACAGAGCCTCATTTTTTAAATCTGACATGTTTCACTTTATGTGGTAATAACTTTGGAATGCAGTTACCTATTCAAGCGATTCTGAGACTGTTTTCTCGTGACACATTGGACTTTATGTTACTAGCAAAATTGGCTCCATACATTTAGTATTTAATTGTGAAAAACACCAAAATTTAGCGAAAAATTGCAAAAATGTCCATTTTTAAAAATGTAAATGTGTCTGCTTGTAAGACAGGCAGTTATACCACGCTAAATTGTTGCTAATTAATATCCCCCATATGTCTACTTTAGTTTGGCATCGTTTTTTGAACATCTTTTTATTTTTCTAGGACGTTACAAGGCTTAGAACTTTAGCAGCAATTTCTCACAAGAAAATTTCAAAAGACTGTTTTTACAGGGGCCAGTTCAGTTTTAAAGTGGCTTCGAGGGCCTTATATATTAGAAACCCCCAATAATTCACCCCATTTTAAAAACTGCACCCCTCAAAGTATTCAAAACAGCATTTATAAAGTTTCTTAACCCTTTAGACATTCACAGGAATTAAACCAAAGTAGAGGTGAAATTTACAAATTATTTTTTTTTGGAAGAAATTAAATTTTTATCTGTTTTTTTTGTAACACAGAATATTTTCCAAGAGAATCGCAACTCAATATTTATTGCCCAGATTCTGCAGTTTTTAGAAATATCCCACATGTGGCGCTAGTGTGCTTATGGACTGAAACACAGGCTCCAGAAGCAAAACGAGCACCTAGTGAATTTTGGTGCCTCCTTATTATGAGAATATATTTTAGGCACGTCAGGTTTGAGGAGGTCTTGTGATGCCAAAACAGTGGAAACCCCCCACAAGTGATCCCATTTTGGAAACTACACCCCTTGAGGAAATTATCTAAGGATATAGTGAACATTTTGACCCCACAGGTATTTTGCAAAAATTATTGGAATTAGGACGTGAAAATGAAAATCTAAATTTTTTCCAATAAAACGTAGGTTTCGCAATTTTTTTTTTCATTCACACCAGGACTAAAGGAGAAAAAGCATGCAACATTTGTAAAGCAATTTCTACTATGTAAAAGAGTACCCCACAAGTTGTCATAAACTGCAGTTTGGACACATGGCAGGGCTCAGAAGGGAAAGAGCACCATTTGGGTTTTGGAGCTTAAATTTACCAGGAATGGTTTGCGGAGGCCATGTCGCATTTGCAAAGCCCCTGAGGGACCAAAACCGTGAAAACTCCCAAAACGTGACTCCATTCCGGAAACTGCACCCCTTTAGGAATTCATCTAGGGGTGTAGTGAGCATTTTGACCCCACAGGTGTTTCATTGAATTTATTAGAATTGGGCAGTGAAAATGAAAAATGTAAAAAAAAAAATTTCCACTAAGACGTAGCTTTAGGTCAAAATGTTTCATTTTCTCATCAAATAAAGGAGAAAAAGCACCCTAACATTTGTAAAGCAACTTCTCCAGAGTACGGAAATACCCCATATGTGGTAATAAACTACTGTATGAATACACATCAGGGCTCAGAAGGGAAGGAGCGCCATTTGGCTTTTGGAGAGCATATTTGTCTGGATTGGTTTTTCTGCACCATGTCACTTTTGCAAAGCCCCTTAGGTACCAGTACAGTGCAAACTACCCAAAAGTGACTCCATTTGGCAAACTACACCCATTGAGGAATTCATCTAGGGGTGTAGTGAGCATTTTGACCCCACAGGTGTCTCATAAATTTTATTAGAAATGGGCAGCGAAAATGAAAAATTACATTATTTTCCAATAAGACGTAGCAGTAGTTAAAATTTTTTTATTTTCTCAACAAATAAAGGAGAAAAAGCACCCTAACATTTTAAAGCAATTTCTCCCGATTGTGGCAATACCCCATATGTTGTCATAAACTGCTGTTTGGATACACGGCAGGATACAAGGAAAGGAGCACCATTTGGCAGTTGGAGTGCAGATTTTGCAGGATTGATTCCTGGGTGCGATGTTGCATTTACAAAGCCCCTGATGTACCAGTACAGTAAGAACCCCTGAAATGTGACTCCATTTGGTAAACTACACACCTTGAGGAATTAATCTAGGGGTGTAGTGAGCATTTTGACCACACAGGCTTTTGCTGAATTTATTAAAATGGGATGTGAAAATAAAGTAAATTAACATTTTTTTTGCGAAAAGATGTCGTTTTAGCCCAAAATTTAGCATTTTCACTATAGGACTATAGGAGAAAAGCACCTCAACGTTCGTAAAGCATTCTCTCCAGAGTAAGGCAATACCCCACACGTGGTCATAAACTGCTATTTGGACACACAGCAAGGCTCTAAAGGGAAGGAGCGCCATTTAGTATTTGGAGTGGAGATTTTACAAGATTCGTTTTTTGACACCATGTTGCATTGAGCGATAGTACCAGTACAGTGGAACCCCCGAAAAATTACCCCACTTTGGAAACTAGATCCCTCAAGGAATTTATCTAGGGGTGTAGTGAGCATTTTGACCCCACAAGTGTTTTGCAAAAAATTAGTACACAATAGATGTTGCAGATTGAAAATTGCAGTTTTCCACAGATATGCTATTTCAGTGCCCAATGTGTTGTGCCCAGCTTGTACCACCGTAGACTCACACCCCATAAATTGTTAAGCGGGTTCTCCAGAATACAGTAATACCCCATATGTGGTCATAAATTGCCGTTTGGGCACACTGCCAGGCTCAGTTGGACCACCATTTGGCTTTTGAAGCTGCAGATTTTGCTTGCTGTGTTAGGCTGGGTTCACACGACCTATTTTCAGACGTAAACGAGGCGTATTATGCCTCGTTTTACGTCTGAAAATAGGGCTACAATACGTCGGCAAACATCTGCCCATTCATTTGAATGGGTTTGCCGACGTACTGTGCAGACAACCTGTCATTTACGCGTCATCGTTTGACAGCTGTCAAACGACGACACGTAAAAATACAGCCTCGTCAAAAGAAGTGCAGGACACTTCTTTCAGACGTAATTTGAGCCATTCTTCATTGAACTCAATGAAGCACAGCTCAAAATTTACGGCTGTCAGAGAAGCCTCGCATTTGCGAGGAGGAGAATTTACGTCTGAAACGAGGCAGCTGTTTTCTCCTGAAAACAGTCTGTCTTTTCAGACGTAAAAGCCTGCTACATACCCTTACTGGTATTTCAGCTTATAAAGTGGGGGCATATGTAAGCTGGGCGGAGTACTTCAGGGTATATGTAATCTGGGCTGAGTACATGAGGGTATATGTAATCTGGGCGGAGTACATCAGGGTATATGTAAGCTGGGCGGAGTACATCAGGGTATATGTAATCTGGGCGGAGTACATCAGGGTATATGTAATCTGGGCGGAGTACATCAGGGTATATGTAAACTGGACAGAGTACATCAGGGTATATGTAAGCTGGGCGGAGTACATCAGGGCATATGTAAACTGGGCGGAGTGCATCAGGGTATAATAGGATGATGTAATAATAGGGTGAATGAATAATCCATGGATTCGTATGGCTTTGAACCAATCCTTTATGCACAGGCCCGGTTTATTGGGTATTATACAAAATATCTGCGCTCCAGTATTGCCTAATCTTTGACATCTTCACTAGCCCTATAAGCAGCACAAGGCCCTAAAGTTTCCTCATCTCCGCTGCATCTACAGGGTCCACCATTGGGGTCCAGCAAATGATGATGCAGGGATTTTAGTGAAATTCTACTGGACCTAAAAAATTAGTCTGGGCCGTCATTTAGCATCATTGCGTTTTGAGAGTCATAACGTGTTATTTTTCCATTGAAGGAGCTGTGTGAGGGCTTGTTTTTTGCGGAATGAGCTGTAATTTTTATTGGTTCCATTTTGGGGTACATGCGATTTGTTTTTTATCACTATTTATTAAATTTTTGGGGAGATGAGGAAACCAAAAAACAGCAATGCTAGCACGGTTTTTATTTTTATTTTTTACAGTGTTCACCGTGCAGTATAAACAACATGTTAACTTTATTCTTCGGGTTGATACGATTACAGCGACACCAAATTGATATAGTTTTTTTACGTTTCACTACCTTCCCATAATAAAAATACTCTTTTCTAAAAAAAATCATGTTTTAGTGTCGCCATTTCTGACAGCCATAACTTTTTTATTTTTTAGTAGACATCGCTGCGGGAGGGCCTGTTTTATGCGTGATGAACTGTAGTTTCTATTGGTACCATTTTGCGTTACTTGCAACTTTCTGATCACTTTCTATTACATTTTTTTTTGAGACAAGATGACCAAAAAATTAATTGCTCTCATTGTTTTATTATTAAAAAAATTTACGGTGTTCACCGTGCGGTAAAAA
Organism: Rhinoderma darwinii; assembly: GCF_050947455.1. Classification (NCBI taxonomy): domain Eukaryota; kingdom Metazoa; phylum Chordata; class Amphibia; order Anura; family Rhinodermatidae; genus Rhinoderma; species Rhinoderma darwinii. The sequence goes on from NC_134698.1 coordinate 38,418,309, forward strand.
TAATGATATTTTTATAGATCAGGCCGTTCAGAACGCGGCGATACCTATTATGTATATATTTTTTTTCATGTTTTAATTTTTTTCTAATTATAAAGGAGTTGACCAGGGAAACAGGGCGATTTATTGTTTTTATTCGTTAAAACTTTTATTTATTTATTTTTCTTTAACATTTTTTTTTCCTTTTTAATTTTTTTTTTTTACACTTACCTGGGGACTTGAAGATTTGATCTTCTGATCCCCGGTACAATACACTGCACTACTTATGTAGTGCAGTGTATTGTAACTGTCATTCTTCATCTGACAGTTAGGACCTAATAGGCTTCCGTACCTGGGGAACCAGGAAGCTTAACAACGGCTTCCTGGTTGCCACAGCAACCATCGCCACCCGCGATCTCTCACAGGGGTGCGAGGGGGGTACAGAGGGAGCCCCCTCCCTCTGTCAACCACTTCAATGTGGCGGATGCAATTGACAGCCGCATTGAAGGGGTTAAACGGCACCGATCTGCGGTAACTGCCATTGCCGCCGTTGCAGCGGGATGTCAGCTGTGTATTACAGCTGACAGCCGCTGAAAATGGAGGGCGCACAGCTCCTGTGCCCGCTACATCTACGGGGCGTGACTGTATGCGCTATTGCGGGAATGCACTGAAAATCAGGACGTACAGTCACGCCCAATAGCGGGATAGAGGGTAAGGTGGGAACATGACATTTACTTTCGGATACCAAAAAAGTACTTCGGGCTTGTCCACGCGTAACAGAATTGCTGCATATTTTTCTTCCGGAATTGTGGATGGAAAATACGCAGCGTAATACAGTAGCAGAAAACTGGGTGTGATTTAAGAAATGTCATCCACACACTGCAGAAAAATTCCATCCAGAAATAGACCGCAGCATTGTCAATTATTGCTGCGGAAATTGGACTGATTGCCTGCGTTTTTTCACCATAGAAATCCATGAGGAACAACAATTACGCAGCAAACGACAATGTACTACGTAATTTGCTGTGGAAACGCTGCAGAATTTCTTACAGGATTTGGAAATAACATCACGGGAAAAATAAATTTCACCATCACAAAGCCCTCCGAAAAAATGCACCGAAAAAAACGCACTAAAAAAATCTACACTAATTTTCCGCAGCAAATCTGTTAGATGTGGACAAGCCCCAATAGTATGCACCCATCTGAAATAGACTAGGCGTTTGAAGAGGGTGGAGTGTACTAACCACATTGCCCCAGCACATACAATCTGGTGACATTAGAGCTACTATGCATGCACTGTGAAAATTCTTTGCATAAGGAGTTTTTTGTTTTTTTTTCTTTTCCCTTCCTCTGGATCAACATTATAGAAGAATGGATTGAACTGGATTGATAAAATAAGACCTCGTTGACACGAGCGTGATATACGTGCGACGCGCGTGCTTTTCACGCGTGTCGTACGCACCTATATTACTCTATGGAGGCATGCAGACAGTCCGTGAGTTTTGCTCAGCGTGAGTCCGCTGAAAAAAACTTACGACATGTCCTATCTTTGTACGCTGTTCGTGCATCACGCACCTATTGAAGTCAATGGGTGCGTGAAAACCACACATGCCGCACGGAAGCACTTTCGTGCGAACTGCGTGATTCGCGCAACAGCTGTCAAACTGAATGTAAACAGAAAAGTACCAAATGCTTTTCTGTTTACAAACATCCAAATGGAGTGTCATAATGATGGCGGCTGCGAGAAAATCTCGCAGCCGCGCATCATACGCTGATGACACACGGAGCTGTTAAGTGCGCAAAACGCTCACGCTCGTGTAAATCAGGCCTAATGCAAAGGATCTTGATACGGCGCTCTGCTAAGGAACATTCACAAGTTGGTAGAAGGTTCCAATTCGGGAAAGGTTCTGCACAGTACACTTCTCTCTATTGGATGATTTGGCTAATTGGATGTTCTGGACAACAAAAACAAAATGGATCGATATGGCTAGTAGATTCTGAATGGATTGCTATAGCATTCTTCCAATTGGTGGTCACCACTTTTTATAGTACAAGAACAAGTGCATCCTTCCTATGATGTTTCTAGATCAGAAAAATACAAGTCCAAGAAAATAAATAAATTACATTAAAAAAATGTTGGGATCATTTTGGGAAGTAATACAGCTGTAAATCCCGACGCCCGGCCTCGGGTCTGATGACTGGAACTGATTCATATGACCTATGACAGTGCTAGTTCTGGTCATCAGTCCTGTGGTTAGGACAAGATTGGCAAATGTAATAGGCAGAAATGCGTTCAGGTTATAGTTATGTGAAACTGGCCTTGGTAAGTACTCCAAATCAATAAAACTGTATATCAGCAGTTGTCCAAAGAGATCAGCCTCATGGAAAGAGGTAGGGAATTGACATGTCCTAGAGAAAAGAGAATCTTTACAAGCACCATGGATGGCGTCATTAGAATATTGTTCATATAGACAAGTGATGTCCATTGTATTTGACGACTGAAATTACATGTCTAGTAATTGTGAAATAGAAAGAAAAAAAAGATAATGAACTCCTCCTACGATCGCTTAAGAATTAATCATGTGGAAAAATTAATCTGCCACTTTTCAACACTGTTTAAAGGTTTTATTTCAAGTTAAAGTATTTATTAAAACTTGCAAAATTGTTCCTGCTCAAAAGAAACAGTTGAAGAAAATACTACCTTACTAAGGTTTTATTCACACGGCGCAGTCAAATTGCGGTTTTATTGCCATGTTTACAGGAAAATCGCAGCAAAATGCCAGTTTGTCGCGATTTAGCAAAAACCAGACTTAAACTGCACTGTGTGAATAGATCCTTAAGATTACAAGAGTGAATATTCTGATATGGGAAGAAAAATGTCCAAAAGTACATGTTTTGGAACCATCTACCGTATTCTATTTCAGTTGTGATTTGTATTAAAAGGATGACTACTATTGTCAAAAGGTGCACAAAAGAAAGTTGTTGTATTTACAGGTTAAGCCTAGCAGGACCTTGGCACAAAGATGTTCTCTGCTTAAAGGCCTCTTGTGTGACATCAAGGATTGCGGGAGGGGAGGGAGGGAGGGTGATTAAGAATGCAATTCTCCTAAGCTGAGCAATTCATTAACAGGCTAAGATCAATAATCTTCCATTACTTTCTCCTAGCTGGGGTGTGAGGGCAGGATGTAGGGGAGATGCACAGGAGAATCTTAGCCCTCCCACCTCCCACCGTACTTACTAAAAGAGGTTAGGCTGATGAGTCTTTAACCCTTTGATAATAATAATAATAATTATAATAATAATAATAATACTAATAATAATCTTTATATTGCTCCAATATATTCCGCAGCACTTTACAATTCAGAGGGAACATGTACAGACAATATCAGACGTTACATAGTAACTAACAATTCCAACGAGAACTGATCCCAAGAGCTTACATTCTTTGCAGTCAAACTCATGTTTAGAATTGGTAACAAACATTAGGGATCAACTACTTCTTAACATTCTACAATATTTCAGTGTTACTTCCCATACAATATTAAATAAACAGTTAACATACGAATATCCTGCTATCAGCCCATACTGTACTCACAACCTCCTAAATGTCAAGCTTTGTAAAGAGGGACAACTCCTGCAGTGCAGCTGCAAATCTTTTTCCCGTTAAGCCACACCTCTAACCCACCCATACACACCCCGTCCAGCCCACCCGGTATAATCCTCCTATAGTGCCCCCACAGTATAATGCCCACATAGTGCCCCACACGTACAGTATATTGCCCCATAGTGCCCTTTCACACAGTATAATGCCCCCATAGTGTAGTACACAGCCCCATCACTTCTCACACACACGCATACGCACACACACACACACACACACACGCAGTATAATTCCCCTATAGTGCCTCCACATGGTATAATGCCTCCATAGTGCCCCCCACACGGTATAATGCCCCCCACAAAGTATAATGCCCCCACACACCGTAAAATGCTCCCACACACAGTAAAATACCCCCCCCCAAACAGAATAATGCCCCCATAGCTGCACACAAACATAGTATAATGCCCCCACCCAGCATAATGCCCCGATATGGCTGCCCCACAGTTAAATGCCCCCATAGCTGCTCCAAGAGAGTATTAAAAAAAAAACTTCATATACTGATGACCTATCCTGTAGAACAGTAAAATAATCGATGTGGGTCTAACACCCGGACCCCGCACAGATCAACTGTTCCAACTGCATAGCGGCCATTTTGCAGAACTGAAGCTCTGCTCCTATTCACTTGAACGGCCGCTACACAGTGGTCGGAGCCATCTGCTTCCAGCTCCAACTACTGCATACCGTTCAAAACATTCTGCACTCGAAGGCAGCTAATCGATGCGGGTTCCGGGTGTCATATACTGATGACCTATCCTATGGATAGATCATTAGTTGTCCGGTCGTGGACAACCCCTTTAATTCCTTAACAAAAAAAAGGAAACAAATACAGATGTAAAACAGACAACGCATAACAAAATACGCAACAATAACACAAAAAGGAACAAATTGTAAAAAAACAAATCCGTATGTGCGTTTGTATTTGATCCGTATTTTCATACAGAAGTGTGAAGGAGGCCTTAGGCCACTTTTACACTACAGTATTTTGCATTAGGCAGCCAAAACCAGGAGTGGAACTTACACAGAGAAAAAGTGTAATGGAAAGGTTTTCCACCTCTTCTGTGTTCCGGACCCACTCCTGGTTTTGGCTTTCAAATACTGAGGCAGAATACTGACCAAAACACACCCGTGCGAAAGTGGTAAACTAACCAGTGCTTAAGGTCAATTAGGAATTCTCGTATGTACAGTGCACCACTATGTATTTATTTCATTTCTATCTTGATGCTTTTTTTTTGCTAGATGCCTTTGTATAGAAAAACTTACTTGAATACACTCTTTTATACAGTTGAAAAAACAAAACAAAAACAGGTATACCAATGTATAATGTCCTGACTGATGCCAAAAGGACACACACACACACACACACACACACACACACACACACACACACACACACACACGGGTAAATAGACATTGCGTGATCGTTCACACATGTTCGAAGGCTGTTAAAAATATACACAATTATTGTTTAGAAAAATAAAGATAGTACAATCAAACAATGCCATTTATAACATTCTGCAGACAAGAATTTATTCAGTTAACAAAAAAATATACAGGGGGCACAGAAGAGGCAGGAGGTACAGAACCAGATGCTAGAACTACACGGTCATTTGACTGCTGTTGGACATGATTGGCCGACGATAGATATGACAAATGCAGTTTATATTTCAATGTGTCAAAGCATGTCAGAGCCCTGGAGCGTGTTAGAAGCGGCACACTTTATTACTTTTCTTTCTTATTTTTTTCCTCCCTCCTCCTGGAATCAACTTCAATTCGTCAGTGAATTACAGGAATTCTACTGACCCTAAGCTTGTCAGTAGTCATATGCAAGAATATGATTTCAAAGCACTGTATATGTTTTTCCTGCATGTAAATGTATGTGTTTAAGAACGAAAATTTCAGTAGATGAGGGTAAGGGCTTGTCCACACGTAATGGAATTCCTGAAGAAAATTTCTGCAGAAATTCCACATAAAATAGCACAAATTTCTCTGCGGAAAAAACTGCACCATTTCCTGCTTTTTTTATTGCAGAAAACGGTGCGGATTTTACTGCGTTTTTTAATGCTGGGAGATGGTGAGATCTCCTCTGAAAAACGCAGCAGTTCAGACCACTTTCCGCAGCAGGAATGGACATGCTGCAGTATGGAAAATGTGCACCGCAGGTGAATTTCTGCTTGAAAATGTTACGCAGCGTGTGGATAAGATTTGTTAAATCTCACCTACTTTGCTGCTACTGTATTCTGCTGTGTATTTTCCGTCCACAATTCCGGACAGAAAATATGCCACAATTCAGTTACGTGTGGACAAGCCCTAATAAACCTTTAGCTGCATTCACACGGCCATTCTTTTGGTCTGTAGGATCAGCTGATCCCAAGAGAATGAAGTACACAAATAAAGAGTAGCTTGGAGATATTTGTTTATGTGTAAAACCATTTGGCAACCCTGAGAGAAATCACATGAATTTTTTTACAGTGACAGTAGTAAGACTATGGAGCTCTCTGCCCCAAGGTGTAGTGATGGTGAAGTCAATAAAGGAACTTACAGGGAAATTGGATATTTTTTGGGAAACATGTAACACAAGTTATTACGGCCCGAAAAACAGCTGAAAATAGCCCGTGTGAACATACCCTTAGACTCTGTTCACAAGTTTTTTCCTTTCCTTTGAGGTTTATTTCATTTTGATGGTAAGAATAATACAGTCTGCAGCACAATTCTTGTCATAAAAAATACAGGAACCCCAAAGGAAACCTGACAAACCCCACTGCAAGTCAAGTGGGATCCATCAAGGTTCCTTGGGATTCCTTTTAACCCCTTCCCGCTGCAGCCACTTTTGACCTTCCTGACAGAGCCTTATTTTTCAAATCTGACATGTGCCAGTTTATGTGGTAATAACTTTTGAATGCTTTTACCTATTCAAGCGATTCTGAGATTTTTGTCTCGTGATACATTGTACTTTAAGTTAGTGGTAAAATGTGGTCGATACATTCAGTATTTAATTCTGAAAAACACCAAAATTCAAATCAAATGTATCTGCTTGTAAAAAAAACATAGCAATACCACACGAAATAGTTGCTAATTAACATTTCCCATATCTCTACTTTATGTTTGCATCGTCTTTTTGAACATTCTTTTATTTTTCTAGGACGTTACAAGGCTTAGAACTTTAGCAGAGATTTCTCAAATTTTCAAGAAAATTTCAAAAGGCTATTTTTACAGGGACCAGTTCAGTTGTGAAGTGGCTTTGAGGGGCCTTTACAATACAAACCCCCAAAGTCACCTCATTTTAAAAACTGCACCCCTCAAAGTATTCAAAACTACATTTAGAAAGTTTCTTAACCCTTTAGGCATTTCACAAGAATTAAAGCAAAATGGAAGTGAAATTGCCACTTTTTTTTTTGCAGAAATATACATATATAATCCAGTTTTTCTGTAACACAGGAGGATTTAGCCGAGAAACGCAACTAAATATTTATTGCCTAGAATCTGCAGTTTTTAGAAATATCCAATGTGTGGCCCTAGTGCGCTAATTTACTGAAGCACAGGTCCCAGAAGCAAAGGAGCACCTAGTGGATTTTGGGGCCTTCTTTTTATTAGAATATATTTTAGGCACCATGTTAGGTTTGAAGAGGTCTTGTGATGCCAAAACAAGGGAAACACCGCAAAAAAAGACACCATTTTTAAAACCACACCCCACAAGGAATTAATCTAGGCGTGTAGTGAGCATTTTGACCCCACAGGTGTTTCATAGATTTTATTAGAATTTGGACGTAAAAATTTATAAGACGTAGCTTTAGCTCAAAATTTTTCATTTTCTCAACAAATAAAGGAGAAACAGCACCCCAACATTTGTAAAGCAATTTCTCCCAAGTACGGCAATACCCCATATGTGGTCATACACTGCTGTTTAGGCACATGGCAGAGCTAAGAAGTGAAGCAGCGCCATTTGGCATTTGGAGTGCAAATTTTGCAGGATTGGTTTCTGGGCGCTATGTCGCATGTGCAAAGCCCCTGTGGGACCAAAACAGTGGAAACCCCCCCCCCCCCCCCCGAAGTGACCTCATTTTGGAAACCACACGCCTCAAGGTATTCACATAGGGGTGTAGTGAGCATGTTAACCTGGTGTTTTCCAGAAATTAGTGTGCACTTGATGTTGCAGAGTGAAAATGGTAATTTTTCCATAGATATGCCAATATGTAGTGCCCAGCTTGTGCCACAATAGCAAGACCGCTTTCTAATTCGTATGCTGTGTTTCCCGGTTTTAGAAACACCCTACATGATGCCCTAATATTTTTTTTTTTAAACTTTTTTTATTGAGTTTTACATATTGCCCTAATATTTTGCCTGGACATTTGACAGGTCTCAGGAGTGAAAGAGTACCATGCGTAGTTGAGGCTTAATTTGGCGACTTACAACGTATTGGTTCAAAATTACAGGGCTCTGATGTGAAATAATAAAAGAAACCCCTGAGAAGTGACTCCAGTTTGGAAACTACACCCCTCAAGGCATTTATTAAGGGGTGTAGTGACCATTTTCAACCCACAGGTCTTTTTCATAAAGGAATGCACTGCGGATGGTGCAAAGTAAAAACTTAAATTTTTCCCTAGATATGCCATTTCAGTGGCAAATATGTTGTGCCTAGCTTGTGCCACTGGAGACACCCACCCCAAAAATTGTTAAAAAGGTTCTCCTGGGTATGTCAATGCCATATATGTGGAAGTAAACAAAAATAAAAAGCACTGCTGTCACCTACATTATAGCGCCGATCTCCTTAAGTAGGAGATAGGCCACTTATAATGTGGTGACAGTCTCTTAAAATTAAAAAAATACACATACACATTTTTTACAATAAACATTAAAATAAGTCTCAATACATAAAATACACATATTTAGTATTGGCGCGGCCGTAATAACCTTCACAACAATTTTTTTGCATCATTTATGATGTGTACGCTGTAAAAAAATAAAATAAAAACTGCTTTCTTTCACTTATTGTGGGGCACGGGGTGTGATGAATTTAACCTCTATGTGCCTCACATTAATAGTAATTAACCCAATCATGTACCTTACACATTAACCCATTATGACTGAGAAACATGATGGGGTTAATTACTATTAATGTGAGGAACATTCAAAATTCATCACACCTCGCGCCTCACATCAGAAAGCGGATGAACTTTTTTTTTTTTATTACTGTTGGCAAAGTATCGTTTTGGTATCGAAATCGCAATACTAAACGAAGTATCGGTATCAAAGTCCAAATTCTGGTATCGTGACATCCCTACTCGTGATACAGAAGAAATGTTCCCCTCGGGCCGGCACAACTGCATATTTTTCAATCCTGACTTATTGGAGCCTTAACTAATTTTATTGTTTCATAGATGTAGTGGTATGAGGGCTCTTTTTTTACAGGACGAGTGTTAGTTTTTATTGGTACCATTTTGGGTTACATGCGACTTATTGATCACCTTTTATCCTATTTTTTGAGAGGCAAGGTGACCAACAAACAGCAATTCTGATTTTTTTATACAGCGTTCCCCATGCGGTACAAATTACATGTTAACTTTATTTTGCGGGTCAGCATGATTCCGGCAATACCAAATTTATAGCACTTTTACAATTTTTTGCACAACAAAATTACTTTTGCAAAAATAATTTTCTGTCGTTTGTCGTTTTCATGTTGTGAGAACCATAACTTTTTTATTTTTTCATAGACGTAGCTGTATGAGGGCTTGATGTTTTGCGAGACGCACTATAGTTTTTATAGGTATCATTTTTGGATACATGCGACTTTTTGATCAATTTTTATTCACATTTTTGTAGGGTAAAGTAACCAAAAAACTGAAATTCTGGCACCGTTAGGCTGGATTCACACGAGCATATTACGTCCGTAATAAACGGAATGTAGTCCCGGACCGAACACACTGCAGGGAGCCGGGCTCCTAGCCTCATAGTTATGTACGACGCTAGGAGTACCTGCCTCGCTGCGGGACAACTGTCCCGTGCTGTAATCATGGAGAGGCCATACTTCCTTATTTTTGGAGGTTTTTCGGGCCATAAACGGCTGAAAAATCGGAAGCAGAACGCCTCCAAACATCTGCCCATTGATTGCAACAAGAAAACGGCGTGCTGTTCCGAAGGGCCGTTTTTTTACTCGGACGTTTTCAAAAAGTGCATGTCACTTCTTGGGATGTTTTTGGAGCTGTTTTTCATTGACTCTATAGAAAAACAGCTCCAAAAACGGCCGTAAAAAACGCAGCGAAAATCGTGAGTGGCTTAAAGAACGTCTGAAAATTAGTATTTTCAGACGTTTATGAGTTTGTGTGCGCACATACACTACCGTTCAAAAGTTTGGGGTTCCAAAATGACTAGAAAATATAGTCAAGACATTGACAAGGTTAGAAATAATGATTTTTATTTGAAATAATAATTTTCTCCTTCAAACTTTGCTTTTGTCAAAGAATGCTTCATTTGCAGCAATTACAACTTTGCAGACCTTTGGCATTCTAGCTGTTAATTTGCTGAGGTAATTGGGAGAAATTTCACCCCATGCTTCCAGAAGGCCCTCCCACAAGTTGGATTGGCTTGATGGGCACTTCTTGCGTAGCATACGGTCAAGCTGCTCCCACAACATCTCTATGGGGTTGAGATCTGGTGACTGCGCTGGCCACTCCATTACAGATAGAATACCAGCTGCCTGCTTCTTCCCTAAATAGTTCTTGCATAATTTGCACAGGGTATGGCATGGCGTTGCAAAATGGAGTGATAGCCTTCATTATTCAAAATCCCTTTTACCTTGTACAAATCTCCCACTTTACCAGCACCAAAGCAACCCTAGACCATAACATTACCTCCACCATGCTTGACAGATGGCGTCAGGCACTCTTCCAGCATCTTTTCAGTTGTTCTGTGTCTCACAAATGTTCTTCTGTGTGATCCAAACACCTTAAACTTCGATTTGTCTGTCCATAACACTTTTTTCCAATCTTCCTCTGTCCAATGTCTGTGTGCTTTTGCCCATATTAATCTTTTCCTTTTATTAGCCAGTCTCAGATATGGCTTTTTCTTTGCCACTCTGCCCTTAAGGCCAGCATCCCGGAGTCGCCTCTTCACTGTAGACGTTGACACTGCCGTTTTGCAGGTACTATTTAATGAAACTGCCAGTTGAGGACCTGTGAGGCGTCTATTTCTCAAACTATAGACTCTAATGTACTTGTCTTGTTGCTCAGTTGTGCAGCGGGGCCTCCCACTTCTCTTTCTACTCTGGTTAGAGCTTGTTTGTGCTGTCCTCTGAAGGGAGTAGTACACACCGTTGTAGGAAATCTTCAGTTTCTTGGCAATTTCTCGCATGGAATAGCCTTAATTTCTAAGAACAAGAATAGACTGTTGAGTTTCAAATGAAAGCTCTCTTTTTCTAGCTATTTGGAGAGTTTAATCGGACCCACAAATGTAATGCTCCAGATTCTCAACTAGCTCAAAGGAAGGTCAGTTTTATAGCTCCTCTAAACAGCAAAACTATTTACAGCGGTGCTAACATAATTGCACAAGGGGTTTCAAGTGTTTTCTAATCATCCATTAGCCTTCTAACACAGTTAGCAAACACAATGTACCATTAGAACACTGGAGTGATGGTTGCTGGAAATGGGCCTCTATACACCTATGTAGATATTGCATTAAAAACCAGACGTTTGCAGCTAGAATAGTCATTTAGCACATTAACAATGTATAGAGTGTATTTTTGATTAATTTTATGTTATCTTCATTGAAAAAAACTGTGCTTTTCTTTCAAAAATAAGGAAATTTCTAAGTGACCCTAAACTTTTGAACGGTACTATACCCTAAGGGTATGTTCTCACGCTTACTAAAAAACGTCTGAAAATACCGAGCTGTTTTCAAGGGAAAACGGCTTCTGATTTTCAGCCAATTTTTAAGCAAACTCGTGTTCAAACGCCTCCAAAAACGTCCCAAAAAGTGACAGGCTCTTCTTTTTACAGGGTGTCTTTTTACGCACCATTTTTTCAAAACGGCCGCGTAAGATAACGCTCCATCAGAACAGAACGCTGTTTCTCCCATTGAAATCAATGGGCAGATGTTTAGAGGCGTTCTGCCTCCGAATTTTGGGCCGTTTATGGCCCGAAAAACGGCCGAAAATAAGCCGTGTGAACATACCCTGACGTGTCATGTTGCCTAGGTATTAATGGCATACACCCAACATTTGGAAACAATAGGAAGATACTTTGCTTAGGCCCTTACCGACATTTGAGTTAACCATATGTCATAGTCGATTGGGGGAATATGGCGTGTGCTCATGGCCATTTTGCCGCTTAGATGCCGCAAAGCCATTAGAAAGAGGGGAAAGGCCCCCTCTGTCACTCTATTGGCCCCCACGCAACGTTAGTGTAGCAGTGTATTGTACCAGTGATCTAATGATAGCTTGTATAAGTCCCCTGGTGGATTAAAACATTATTAAAAAATAGTCAAAGTTTTTAGTAATGTACAAAAAAGAAAGAATATTATTAACCCTTTCCCAATCTTTCCCCTAATGTAATATAGAGCATGGGTGAATAAATTTTTGTTCCTTTGGATGTGCTGCCTGGATCTCTTATTTCTACATTGAGGACCTTGAATGAGCCTTGGCATGAAGAGGGACCTGGAGGTGAACAAGTATAAATAATTTTTTTTCACGTGCTGATGTTACAGGGGAGGTGCGAGGCCCAACATATGCCTCTTCCTCTCTACGCCCTACAAACTGAAATCTATGGCAGCTAAGCGTAGATTTCTGCTATAATTTACGCCAGTTTTTTGGTGTAAATTATAATAAATGTCTCGTTTTGACAAAGGTAACGGCCCTTTGGATAAGCAAGACCCATTTTCTCTTCACTTTTGGAAAGTAGAAAAAAGTAGAAAGTTGCAAATTTTATGACAACTATGGCGTGCGCCAAAATCTTGGACTTTTAATGAAAGAAAACGGGTGCAAACCTTTTGATATGTGACCGCTTATAGATCTGTGTGTGTAGACAGACTGGATAGACATTCATGGAACTCCTGGTTTGGATTGTGGTGTTTAGGAATAGGTTCCTAGGCCAAATAATAATATAATACAGAAAGTCTGCATATAATTCATATTGCTAGATAGTAAAATAGCAATGCAGAATGGTTAATGTTTTTAGTCATAAACCTTCTTTAGACCCTCAGACTACCATTCTGTGAAGTATTAGGTGAAAATGCGCTTGCAATATCTGCAAACACGTAATGAGTTACTATAAACCAATACTAAGTCTGTGTGTATTACAGTAATGATGCAGACCAGAACATCATTGTCATTTCTACATTCAGCCCAAGTCAAAATTGCAAGTCTGATCATCTGAGGAGAAGGTAAACCCCTTCACAGGGGAGTGTGTGAAATTGCCTTCAAGCTAGTGTCTTGAACAGAAGGGATTGAAAGGATTAGGACAGGTCTCTGCGGCTCTCAGCCACCAGCAGACAATACCACAGGGTCACAGCAAGATGCTGTGGGGCACAGAAGAAAGTAAAATTGAATTGCTTACTCCTTCTGAACCATGACCCTTGCTCCATGAAGGAGATGGGAGCCTGAGAGAACCACTGAGATTTTGGTAGAAATCAGCAGAGATAGCAGGACTACCCCCTCCTCCTATTTGTGGCAAATTTAATGAAACCCGCACTAAACCATTTTTTTCTATTTTTTTCTCCTTCTTGGTAGAATACATTTATAACAAAACCTTCATGCCTGTGATCTAATTTATATCATGTAGCCTACAGTTTGATAATGTAGTAAAGTATAAGATTCGCTCCGTAGATTCCCAGTAGTAAATACTGACACCTAAATGATTTATCTTTAGGATATTTATTTAATTCAAATCTTTTCATTTAACTTACCCATATAATTATTTGCAGGTCTGTGGAGCACCATAACTTATCTACCATGTTCTTGGATTTTTTCTGGATATATGATGGAGTACTGGATACAGCAGTGTATTACCCTGGCACATAGCGCTGTATTGCCCTGGTGCAAAGTGCTGTATTACAGGAATAGTATGCTCTTGAAGCAATGGGGAGAATAGCACTGTAATACAGCATTAGATAAAGCCTGCCACAAGTTTGTAATCGCGTCATATGGTGTTACAGTAGGGCACTATAGAAGTCTATGGGTGCTGTAATAAGGTGCCATACAACTCTGAATTTGTACAGAGCTGAAATACGCCCATGTGCATCAGGCCTTCTCACTTTTCCAATCACGATTAATAATAGTAGGTGGAGCCTCTAATTCTGCCGTCTGTCTGCCAATCCAGGCCTCCATACTAATTAACCCTTAGGTGTTTCTATAGCGCTTTTGTTTTACATTCAAGATACAGATGCTTCCTCCCTTAACTTATCTCTAAACCCAACATATCCCAAGTTGTATGGCGTAAGACGTTTAACAAATATGTAATAAAAACTGTATACCTCTGACAGATACCGGATGGCGTGAGATAGTGTTAAATTGGTATCACGACAAATTTATAACTTAATGCAATTCAAGAAGGGCTAAAGGTGGACACATTTGTATAAGCTAGTAATGGTCCCGACACACACGCCAATTGCCTCCATAGGGTCCCATTAACCCTGCTGAATGCCAAAATAGTACTCTTTTGGCATACATTCAGGGGGCATGCGCCACCATACCTTTTTCTCTGCTGTACTGGAAAGAGTAGTTGACTTAACTTTTCAGTGCAGAGGTGAACTGAAAAGAAATATACTGCATGATATACGTTTCAATTCTGTCAATGATATAATGCATTAACAGTGTAAAACACTAAAATAAAGATTTCTCACGGTTTCACATATATTATACCTCATCGGGAGAGATCTGTGTAGATAATAAAGTATAGGAGCATCCCTAGATGCAGAAGAGTATACAGATTCTTCATAGGGAAATACTTTAAACCTGAAAGTAGAAGTGGTCTGGGAATTAGTTTAGATTCAATAAGCTCCTTACAAGTACACTACCGTTCAAAAGTTTAGGGTCACTTAGAAATTTCCTTATTTTTGAAAGAAAAGCACAGTTTTTTTCAATGAAGATAACATTAATCAGAAATACACTCTATACATTGTTAATGTGCTAAATGACTATTCTAGCTGCAAACGTCTGGTTTTTAATGCAATATCTACATAGGTGTATAGAGGCCCATTTCCAGCAACCATCACTCCAGTGTTCTAATGGTACATTGTGTTTGCTAACTGTGTTAGAAGGCTAATGGATGATTAGAAAACACTTGAAAACCCTTGTGCAATTATGTTAGCACCGCTGTAAACAGTTTTGCTGTTTAGAGGAGCTATAAAACTGACCTTCCTTTGAGCTAGTTGAGAATCTGGAGCATTACATTTGTGGGTTCGATTAAACTCTCAAAATGGCTAGAAAAAGAGAGCTTTCATGTGAAACTCGACAGTCTATTCTTGTTCTTAGAAATGAAGGCTATTCCATGCGAGAAATTGCCAAGAAACTGAAGATTTCCTACAATGGTGTGTACTACTCCCTTCAGAGGACAGCACACACAGGCTCTAACCAGAGTAGAAAGAGAAGTTGGAGGCCCCGCTGCACAACTGAGCAACAAGACAAGTACATTAGAGTCTCTAGTTTGAGAAATAGACGCCTCACAGGTCCTCAACTGGCAGCTTCATTAAATAGTACCCGCAAAACGCCAGTGTCAACGTCTACAGTGAAGAGGCGACTCCGGGATGCTGGCCTTCAGGGCAGAGTGGCAAAGAAAAAGCCATATCTGAGACTGGCTAATAAAAGGAAAATATGGGCAAAAGCACACAGACATTGGACAGAGGAAGATTGTAAAAAAAGTGTTATGGACACACAAATCGAAGTTTGAGGTGTTTGGATCACACAGAAGAACATTTGTGAGACGCAGAACAACTGAAAAGATGCTGGAAGAGTGCCTGACACCATCTGTCAAGTATGGTGGAGGTAATGTGATGGTCTGGGGTTGCTTTGGTGCTGGTAAAAGTGGGAGATTTTTAAAAGGTAAAAGGGATTTTGAATAAGGAAGGCTATCACTCCATTTTGCAACGCCATGCCATACCATGTGGACAGCGCTTGATTGGAGCCAATTTCATCCTACAACAGGACAATGACCCAAAGCACACCTCCAAATTATGCAAGAACTATTTAGGGAAGAAGCAGGCAGCTGGTATTCTATCTGTAATGGAGTGGCCAGCGCAGTCACCAGATCTCAACCCCATAGAGCTGTTGTGGGAGCAGCTTGACCGTATGGTACGCACCATCAAGCCAATCCAACTTGTGGGAGGGGCTTCTGGAAGCATGGGGTGAAATTTCTCCCGATTACCTCAGCAAATTAACAGCTAGAATGCAAAAGGTCTGCAATGCTGTAATTGCTGCAAATGGAGCATTCTTTGACGAAAGCAAAGTTTGAAGGAGAAAATTATTATTTCAAATAAAAATCATTATTTCTAACCTTGTCAATGTCTTGACTATATTTTCTAGTCATTTTGCAACTCATTTGATAAATATAAGTATGAGTTTTCATGGAAAACACAAAATTGTCTGGGTGACCCCAAACTTCTGAACGGTAGTGTATGTCAATTAATAAATAACTATCCAAATTTCTTAATTACTATGGTCATCCCTTGTTGGTTTAAGAGGAGTAAGGAATGGGTTGTAACGTCTATGGCCGCAGTCCGTCGTTCTAACTTACCCCTCGACGACCGCGGCCATGGACATCCTGCTGCTGTGCTGCGTCGTCCCCCTGTGAGGCGCCGACACTCACTTCCGGGTATTGAGACTGACTCCCGGAGGGTGCGCGCGCGCGCGCTCGTGCCTGCTCTTAAAGGGCCAGCACGCTCACATGAAAATCATCATCATTAACTCACATGATTTCCTGGACTATAAGAAGGCCACCGCCCCTTCTGATCCTCGCCTGAGCGTTGTTGTTTCCCAAAGTTTGTCTTGCAAATGATCTCCTAAGTGTCTTCCAGTTCCCAGTGTTCCCCGTACCTGTATCCTGTGCTATCCAGTACTATCCTGGTCTACTGCTGTGCTGAGCTGTTGTCGTGTTGTGCTGCATTCCACGCCTGTTCTGCTACTCCATGCCTGACGTCTACCTGCCATTACTGGGCACTATTGGTCCCAGCTGAGCCTGTCTTGCTACTGTCTACATTGCCTCAGGTACCCTTTCTGGACTATAGACTCTGTACCATACCTGTTTGGCCAGCTGCCACCCCGCTACGCGGTACGGCCCAGTGGGTCCCCACCCCGCATCGTGACATGGGTTAGTTCCATCCTGGATCCACTTAAAAACAGTGGTATTAATGCTATTGATCCTATCACCAATTACTTATTTTTATTTTAGGATGCTCAGCTTAGAGGAAACATTGACCAGTGCTGCCAAACTAATACTTTACTTTAGGCTGATTTGTTCAGTTTAGGTCTCTGTGCTTGAGTTTCATGGATTCAATCCACTATTATTTGTCTTAGTCTGTTATGATGACATAATATTTCAGCTCCACAATTATGATTTTACTAAACTATATGTACAAATACTTGACATTTGACATTAAAGGAGTTTTCCTATAATGGTTATTTATCACCTCACCACAGGATAGGTGATAAATATCTGATCGGTAGGGGTCCGACCACTGGGACCCCAACCGATCACGAGAACGGGTTTACCTTGCCGTTCCTGGGAGCCCCATAGGAATGAAGCGGTAGTGAGCATGCTCGGCCACTGCTCCATTCATTTCTTTGGGGTTGCAGCACCTGCTGGGAAAGGTCAGGATTATCGCGGCTTCCCCGGCAAAAGCAGCTGATTGTCAGGAGTCGTATCCACCTGATCAACACAGTGGCTCCAAACTAAGTGGGGTTGTCTCTGATGAGACCTTTAAAAAACTATGATAGAATAAAAGATACAAGCATATGGTATGAAATAACTGCACATAACC
This sequence comes from Rhinoderma darwinii, assembly GCF_050947455.1. Lineage (NCBI taxonomy): Eukaryota > Metazoa > Chordata > Amphibia > Anura > Rhinodermatidae > Rhinoderma > Rhinoderma darwinii. The sequence goes on from NC_134698.1 coordinate 38,435,905, forward strand.
AATTTTGTAAATACTAAAAAGTATATCATCCATGTACTTTATTCCGAATCACATGACCAGTGTAACGGCCAGCAAATTACAGTAGAAACCATAGATTTAAGAATAATTCTACAGTTACAGAGTAGATCAGCCAAAAATGACTGCCATAATGTTCCTACTGCTGAACAATGGTCGTGACATTACACCTTATTAAATATGCTACAGGCAGAGCTAACCAAAGCTTGGTCTTCCCTCTGAAAGAATCTGCACATAATTATATAGTATTTAAAAAAAAATAATGCAGTAGTTGGGACATGTTTTCTCGGTGGCTCTTTTTAGAGCTACAGTTCCTAGATCTAGGTAGGATTTGTCTAGGCTTTTTTACAGGAAAGGGGGCCTCATTGCGTAAAAGAAAATAAGAAATAAGCCCCCTTCCTGTTACTGATTCATGCCACTTCAATGCTCATCCTGGGTCTTTCTCTCCTTACCTTTTCCAATTCCACGTAGGAGGGAAATCTTGCTATTAGATAATCATCATGTTGTCATAGCGCCTACCATTACTAACTCGTGTGGTTGGTCATTCCAAAGTTTGACATATAAAGAACCCTTTCCTATATCAATGACTGAAGCGCCTTTCTTCCTTACGTAAAGAATGTACCCTGGTCCTTTGTACAGTCCTCTGAATAAAGTAGGTACTAGTTCTTTGTATTGACCACACATATCTAAGACTAAGAGCTAAGAAGCAGTATTACATTTGGATCACAGTTTTTTATCTCTCTTTTATACATTCTAAAATGTTACTTATTTTGCAGCTGCTGCTTGACATTGAGTACTGCTACTTAGGTTACTTATAGCCAGAATACCCAAAGTTCTTCTCTTGTTAGCCCCAATGTCTACGGTTTCCTACAATTATGATGCCTGTGAGAGTGGAAATAGCACAGATTAATCGCACCCAATAGGAAGGGGAATAGGAAGGGCCGCTTGAACTATAAGGCTAACGGTGCTTCTGCATTGGGGCCCTTACGGCAACACCACTTTCAACTATATTTGTTTGCACCCTCAGGACTCAGATACAGTTTAAAGCTGAGGCGGAGCAGCGAGCCACCTGCCTTTGGAAGAGTTGGCTTGAGGCATCTAGGCCCGGAATAGGCACTGGATTGTGCCTCCTGCACTGGGATGATGACAGCACAGGCCAGAAGAGGCCCCAGTGGATCAGCTTGTGGTGGGAACGTGATTAGGTCTGTATCAGTTTTTTGGGTTTTTTATTGTCAGGGCTACTAGTAATGCGGGAGACCACAAAAGGTGGCATTATTAGTGTGGGGGCACAAAAAGGGGCCATTAACTATGTGGGGCACAAAGGGAGGACATTATTACTGTGTGTGGACACGAAGAGGGCACTATTACTGTGTAAGTCCTAAAAGGGTGTACTGACACTTTTGGGGCCTAAAAAGAGGCACTATTACTTTGTGGAACACAAAAGGGGACACTATTACTGTGTGGAGGAAAAAAGGGGCACTTTTACTGTGTGGGGGACTATTAATGTTTGGGTCACTAGCTAGCTGGCACTATTGTTTTCAGGGGCACTATCTGTCTCGCACTATTATTTTGTGGTTACTATGCTGTTCCTTGGAGCCCTGTATGAATGGGGCGGTAGTGCGCATACTCGATCACCGCTCCATTTATTTCTATAGGGCTTCCAAATGCTATCTTTGGCAGCCCCATAGAAATAAATGAAGCGGTGGCTGAGCATGCGCACTACCGCTCCATTCATATGGGGCTCCCAGAAATGGCACGGTAAGCTTGTGATTGGTGGGGGTCCCAGCAGTCGGATTCCCCACTGATCAGATATTTATCACTTATCACCTGTACAGATGGGACCTTGACAGCAAACGTGGTGTAACACAGCATGCGGACCTGGTGGCAAAACACGACTCCAACAGGTTTAAGGCACAGGAACAAATAGAACGGGATGCAGGGTACAGGTAGCAGGGTACGGGAACAACGGGAAAAGGATAACATTAAGGGACCATTTGCAAGACTAACAGGAAAACACAACAACGCTCAGGCAATGAGCAAAGGGGCAGGGACCTTCTTATAGTCCAGGTTGATCATGGGCTAATTAATGATAATACCCATGTGTGCGCGCTGGCCCTTTAAGGCCGGGCACGAGCACGTGCGTGCACCCTACGGGACACAGCAGACCAGAGTTGAAGTGGGCCCTGGCGTCTCCTGGGGAGGAGATGCGGGCCAGCGCTCACAGATCCATGGCTGCGGCCGCCAGGGGTGAGTACTTCCGACGGTCTGCGTCCATGGACGCTACACTGGATATAAAATTGTCATGGAACTCACTTGTAAATATTTAAAGCCTTCAATGATTATTGTTTTTTTAGTAGTTACATGGCTAATACCAACACTATCAGAAATATATAGAAGCTTATTGCTGATCTGGGAACACAAGGGTTATTAAACAATGCTCTAGGGTAACAAAATGTAGATCTTTTTTTTTCTTCATGTTTTTATGACACCTTTAAAATTATTTGCGCTTTTTAGTACTGGTGCTAATTACAGCTTAAGCTCCAGGTGCCAGAAGAGTGTTAATTAGAAGATTAATAAAAAATATATATATATATATATTTAATTCTTTTGCAGGATGATAGATAGAAAGATGAAAGAATAAACAGAGAAGCAAGACTAAGGTGATAACTGGTCTTAAAGGAGTTTTCCAGCCAGTAAAAATGTATGGCCTATCCTCAGGGTAAGCCATCAATAGCTGATGGGTCGGGGTCCGACTCCTGGGACCCCAGCCGATTAGCTGTTATGAAGGGGATGCAGCACTCTTACAATCGCTGTTTCCCCTTCATTTCTACTTGCTCACTGTGAATCGTCGACTATTGCAGCCTTATTCTCCGATTGACGTGAATGGGAGAAAAGGCTGCAATACCTGTGAATCACCGCTACATGAGTGTCGATGATTCACAGTGAGCAAGTAGAAATGAAGGGGAAGCAGCGCTCGTACGAAAGCTGATCAGTGGGGTCCCGGGAGTTGGACCGCGACTGATCAACTGTTGATGGCCTATCCTGAGGATAGGCCATCAATTTTTACTGGCTGGGAAACCTCTTTATTATATATTTTTATGGGCTATCTATACTGTGTACATTTAAAATACTGCCAGGATTCCAAATCTAGATTTCACTCCATGTGTTCAGCGATTTCTAAACATATGCATTGTATTCTTAACAAAGTAGACAAAACCTAAATTAATCTGGCTGCTAATCCCCTCTCACATAGTGACATTAGTAGACCTCAGAGAACCTTATCTGAGAAGATTAGGATAAAACCGTTTCTTTCTGTAATAAGTTCTTGTGATCTGCATGAAAAACAGCCCATTGATGTCTGGAGAAGAAGAGGAACTGAGGACGCAGAGTAGGGAAAAGAAAGAAAGTGCTAGAAAAGTTATTGACTAGAAGGCGTCCAAAGAAGTTATCTAGACACAGTCAGGGAAGAAAGTTATGCAAGACAAACCTGACACAGAATTTATAGTTTAAGGCAGAAATTCAGAATACAATGTTAGGGCTCATTCAGATGAGCGTGTCCGATTTGCGCGCGTAAAAAAACTTATTTCTACATTTCATATGAGTGTGCTTTACGTGTGGCATGCATTTTTAACGTCCGTGCAAGCACTTCTTTTTTTTTTTTAGTTCTCTGCATTTCTATGTAATTGATACTTGAAACACGGACAGCACACGGATGTCGTCCGTGTGCTGTCCGTGGTTTTCACGCACCGATAGACTTCAATGGGCGACTAGGTGCGTGAAAACGCACCAATATAGGACATGCAGTGAGTTTCACGCAACGGACACACGCTGCATGAAAACTCACACATTCAAATCACTGGGTCCGTGTGCTGTGCGTTATTTCAACACACAGCACACAGACGAGATTCACGCTTGTCTGAATGAGCCCATATACATTACAGTTTTATATTCTTTATTTAGGTTTTAGGTTCTATTAAGAGGATCTGTTACTAGGACATATAAATTTATCTGGTTAACTGACCTGAATAGGGCGGTCTCCCTCAATCCAGAACTATTTCTCTTTTTTTCCTAACTGGAATCAGGGAGAGAGCGCTTTTCAGGTCAGTAGAACAGTACAACTTATATGACCTAGTAACAGGTTCTCTTTAACCCTTTCCCATCGCTAATCTGTAGATTTACATTGGGAAAGGGTATTTAAAGATGGCACCCGCTCAGAAGCCAAGTGGGCCCCATAGCCGCCGGGTTTCTGATGTGTTACACAGCATGGATCCAGCAGCAATCGACATCTCTTATCGCAAGCATTTAACCCCTCAGATTCCTGTGTCAGGTGTGACAACTGGCATCTGAGGGGTTTTCACTTTCAGTGTCACTTTACCGGCGGTCACCAGCTCCCGTCCGACGAGATAGCGGGAGCAGGTGCATTCCTATAGCAACTGTGAGCCTTCTAAACGCTCCCAGGCCTGCTATAGGAAGATTGCTATTGAAACCTGCATGTGGCAGGTCTCAATAGCAATGTAATGATTTTGCCAAAGCCTGAAATACTGTGATATTACAGTCTATGGCATAGGTGAGCTAATGATTGCAGGTTCACGTTTGTGGCGGAAAAGCTGCGATTCAGACACAAAAATCACAACTCAGAACACTAAAAAAAGATTATACTTACCCGGATCTCTCTGCTCCTGCGTCCAGCCCAGGGATGACGTTTCATCCCTTGTGGCTGCTGCAGCCAACAGCATCCCAGGAGGTCGGGCTGCAGGACGTCAGAGGGACGCGTCACCATGATTATGGGTAAGTATAGGCTTTATTTTTTGTTACGTGCTGTTTTCCGCAGCAGACATTCTGGACAAAAAACGGCACCACAATTTGGTGCAGTTTTCTGTCCGGCATTACCTGCAGGGTAGATAGGTTGTGTACATTTACGTAGCGTATCCGCCCTGTGTGAACATAGTCATAAAGTGATTTTGTCAACCTGTCTTAGGAAAATGGCCATTGTGCAAGTTCATTGATTAAAGATCTCAAAAACAATGAATTATACATTACATATGACATAATATTAACTACAATGTCATTACAAACGGAACGTGCCTGCATAGTATCCTGCTGTGAAAAATGCCTCTTTCGCTAAAGTAGAGTTAGTAGCAAGTATTCTGCAATGCTAATGGGAAGGAAAGTAAGCTAGAGTCACAAAGTCCATGATAGCAGGGTCAATATATTGGAAAAGAGGCTTTCTATACAGATCTGTTCGTATTGCATATATAAGATGATCTGGTTGATAATTCTCCAGTTGTTTGTTACACACTAATGGACAGCAGTCAATTTATGTGCTACCAGCTATCTCAGATAGCGACCAAGGTTATGTTTAATAATTCCAGGGCTTTGAATTGTTTAACATAATTTGTTCATTTTATCTCTCATTAGTTATGTCTAATAACAAGAAAAGTTTATTGCAGTACAGCATATATCATACACAAAGCAACATACAAGTATGGAATGTAAGCAACACAGAGAAAATTGAGTATATAAATACAAAGTAACATAAGGTACATAAATAAAGTGGATCTGTTAGGTAACGTCTGTTCCTTTAAGATCACCTTGACTACTGGTCTAGCTTCTGGGCGGTTTCGGTTTTACTTTGAGCCTATATCTCTTTTCTGTCTTTCTCCCTAATAGAGGTAAGGGTGGAGTATTTATACCTGGCTTCCTCCACTTGTTCTTTGCTTGTGATTTACTTTTCTTCAGGTGTTTTGATCAAGCTTCTGACAATACCCTATACCTCGGACTTCTGGACTTCTTGGAAACAGACTTCGGCTAGTCTATGGATAGCCCCTTGTTTACTGATTTGGAATATCTTCTCCCGGCCGGTTTTGACCACTGCTATACCTGATATCCACTTGCTTTCTGATTTGGATTTTCTGTTTACCCTCTGGCTCCTTTTCAGGTTTGCCTGCTTTGCACCTCTTACCCAACACTGAACTCTGCTAAAACAATCTGGGTTCTATGCAGAAAAAACCATCCTGCCTTGCGGTCGGCTCTGGTGAAAACCATAGAGTAGCCTTAGACTCTGTTGATCAGAGTCGTGATGGATTTAAGGTAGCAGATTAATTTGCACGCTCACTCCTGGCAGTCTCCTGCAGCCTTTGACGAATCGCTCTCATAGCAATTCCATAACATAATCACAAGCCCATTTATATTATATTCTTTCACGATGGAACCTATGCAAGCCCTGTTGGAACAGATGGACAATTTAACTCAGCTCATACAAGGTCTGGCTGTAACGATTCAACAGCATGAAACTTCGAAGGCCCAGCAGTCGTTAAATCTCAGATCTCAGGAGCCAGGTGGTTCTCTAAACTAGATTTATGCGGGGCCTACAATTTGGTTCATATCCGTAAAGGGGATGAGTGGAAGACAGCATTTAATACTCCAGATGGTCATTATGAGTATTTGGTCATGCCTTTTGGTTTAAAGAGGCTCTGTCACCAGATTATAAATTCCGTATCTCTTACATAATGTGATCAGCGCTGTAATGTAGATAACAGTGGTTTTTATTTTGAAAAACGATCATTTTTGAGCAAGTTATGAGCAATTTTCGATTTATGCTAATTAGTTTCTTAATAGACAACTAGGCGTGTTTTTACTTTTTACCAACTGGGCGTTGTACAGAGAAGAGTATGACGCTGACCAATCAGTAACCAATCAGCCTCATACACTTCTCATCGTTCCAGCCCAGGTTATTTCACTGCACAATCACACTGTAACAATGGGCTGGAACAATGAGAAGTGTATGACGCAGATTGGTCACTGATTGGTCAGCGTCATACACTTCTCTTCACAACGCCCAGTTGGTAAAAAGTAAAAACACGCCCAGTTGTCTATTAAGAAACTAATTAGCATAAATCTAAGTTAATGACAGCAAGCATGATCTCGCGAGATCAGGCTGTAAATCACAGCTTATAGCGTAACCTCGTGAGATCATGCTTGCTGTCATTAAGTCCCACACAAACGTTACCGAAGTGTCGAGATTGTGAATAGACATCGCGTCCTGGCTGGAGGTGATGTCTATTTACGGTCAAGACACTTCAGTGACGTTAATGTGTGAGTAAGTGACAGCACATCATGATCTAGAAAGATCACTATGTGCTGAGTACATGAATGGAGAGAAGTGTTTGACGCTGATTGGTCAGCATCATACACTTCTCTTTATAATGCCCACTTAGTCAAAAGCTAAAAAACGCCCAGTTGGGCATTAAGAAAGTCATTAGCATAAATCTAAAATAGGTCATAACTCCGTCAAAATCGATTGTTGTTCTAAATAAAAAACACTGTTGTAATCTACATTACAGCACCGATCACATTATGAAGAAGATAGGGCACAAATAATGTGGTGACAGAGCCTCTTTAAACACTGGTGTATGGCAGAAGTGCAGCGGACTCTGAATACATGCTCACGGCTCAAAACAGACAGGCACATGGCAGTGACGCCATCGCTCCTGTCTGCGTTGAGACGTGGGAGGCCAGCGTTATACAGTGAATAATAGAGCAGGGTACTGACATCTCCCTGCTCTACTATGGGATTCAACAGTATATGGGTCCCGAGAACGCAGATGCAGATGAAACTGGAAAAAAATAAAAATGCGCAAGATTATCTGCGCTGAATTTCCATTTCAGTTTTTTCTGATTAATTGACCAACCCTAAGTAAAACCCCAAACAGAACTCCTACCAAGCAAAATCCACGCTCCAAAAGCCAAATGGCACTCCCACCCTCCTGAGCCCTACAGTGTGCCCAAACAGCAGTAAATACCCACATATATGTCATTCCCATACCCGGGAAAACCTGCTTAACATTTTATGAAGTATTTGTCTTCAGTGGCACAAGCTGGGTACAACATATTGTGCACTAAAATGTCACATCAGTGAAAAAGTCGCTGTGCATTCATTGTTAGTAAAAAAATAAAAATACCTTTTAGGTCAAAATACTGCATCTCTTAATAAATGCCTTGAGGGAAGTAGTATACACTGTGGGGGTCACTTCTTGGGGGTCACTTCTTGGGGGTTTGTTTTACTATTTGACGTCAGAGTCCTGCAATTATGTGCAATCACCAAAATACATCTCAAATGCGAGACATGTCAGACTTAAAAAAAAATTGGGTCTAAACCTTAAGGCCCAAACTAGGCCGCGTCTTTAAGGGGTTAAGCAACTGTATCAGAGTTTTGGGAAGTCCAATATTAAAAACAAAGTCTAAGGTTGATTACAATATAAGGTTATTATGTGATTCTTAAAGTGTAGCTAAACGTTTGACAAACTTCTGACACGTCAGAGTGGAAAGTCAGAAGTTTGGATTGGTGGGGGTCCGAGCACTGAGACCCCCACCAATCGCTAGAACGAAGCTGCTAAAGCGCTCGTGTGAGCACTCAGCCGCAGCTACAGTTTCATCATAAGGGTATGTGCACACAGAAACTCAAAAACGTCTGAAAATACAAAGCTGTTTTCAAGGGAAAACAGCTCCTGATTTTCAGACATTTTTTTAAGCCACTCGCGATTTTCACGGCCGTTTTTGGAGCTGTTTTTCTATAGAGTATGAAAAATGGCTCCAAAAACAGCTGAAGAAGAGACATGCACTTATTTTTCGCGGCTGTTTTTTTACGCGGCCGTTTTGAAATATGGCCGCGAAAAAAACGGCCCGTCGGAACAGAACGCCATTTTTCCCATTAAAATCAATAGGCAGATGTTTGGGGGCATTCTGCTTCCAATTTTTCAGCCGTTTTTCGGGACGTTTACGGCCCGAAAAACGGCTGAAAACACTACGTATGCACATACCCTAACACTTCCAACCTTAGGAATCCCATATCAGTGATGGCTTCATTGCCCCAAACAAGTGTCAGACAAACAGAATCCTCCATGCTCCTGTGCTGCACTGTCGTCTTCTACAAGGAGGTTACAGAGAGCTGAAGGAGCAGTGGTCAGGAATCTGATTTGGCCACAAGATATTAACATTGCTTTTAAACCATTCCTTTGAAGTTTTGGCTTTAAATTTTGGGTTGTCAAATTGCTGGAAAATAAATGTCCCATGCAGACTGCAGAAGATTTTCAGATCATCTCTATTAAATTATTTGATTTAAAAAACTTACCGATTGACCTATTGCTGATTGTTCTATTGATTATTTAGATGTGTCAAAGTAAGACCTCGTTCACATCTGCGTTGGGGATCCCGTTCTGACGTTCCGTCGAAGCTTTCCGTCAGAACGGGACCCATAACAAACACAAACTGAAACAAACGGAAACCACAGGTTTCCTTTTCCATCACCATTGATTTCAATGGTGAAGGATCCGGTGCCCATGGTTTCCATTTGTCTCTGTTGAGCACCGGACCCAGCGTTTTGCCAGAAGCAATACCTCTGGTTTCCGATTGTGTCAGTTTGTGTCTGTTCAGGGTCCCGTTGTGACGGAAAGCTCTGACGGAATGTCAGAACGGGACCCCAACGCAGATGTGAACGAAGCTTAATGGGAGTGAATTGCTATGCATTTAATAGGGGAGCAGCATGGTGGCTCAGTGGTTAGACCTGTTGCCTTGCAGCACTAAGGACATGGGTTTAAATCTGACCAAGGGCAACATCTGGATGGAGTTTGTGAGTTTCTACCTGTGTACAAAAACAAACTGATCGGTAAATTGGCCCTAGTGTGTGTCTGAGATATGGAAATTTGATTGAGGCCTATAGGGGACAGACAATCTGCAGAATATGTTGGTGCTTTATAAACAACGGAGAATGAACAAATATTTTAGATCAGTGTAGTTAAAAAAACAAAAAACAAGGCTGCATATTTTTGGAGCTATGTTTCAATTTATATTAGGGACTTGCTTAAATAGAAGTGCTCCCATACATTGTTATCAGAAGCGTTCTCGATCTACAGACAGATATCAGGGTGGCTTAAAGAACTTTGAAATTCCACTGGTAACCATGAAGTAGATCCTGATAAAAAAGAGCACATTATAGGGATTGTTTGTAAGGCCCCATGCACATGATCGTAGTTTTCATCCGTAATTACGGAATCCATAATTATGTATGAAATTGCGGACCCATTCATTTCTATTGGCCACGGACACCTTTCCGTATATTTACAGATATGTGTCTGGGCCGTAGAAATGATCCACAAAATATAGAACGTGTCCTATTCTTGTCCGCAATTACGGCACAGACTCGCCCATAGAAGTCTAGGGACGCTTTCGCAATTGCAGACGGCTACGGATGTGCTTCCATATTTGCGGGTCCTTATTAGAGGACAGTAAAAACAGTTTAAGGTCTAAAACCCCATGCACGTGACCGTGCCCGTAATCACAGTTCTAAAAGTATGGGAGCACGGTACATGTCCTATCTTTTGCGGAGTCTTTTTACAGCATGGACAGATTCCCGTAAATATACGGGAAGGTGTCGGTCAGCCATAGACATGAATGGGTCCGTAATTACGAATGAAATCAACGGTTGTGTGCCTCGAGCCTAAGGCAATTCTCTAATACAGTATGTTTTGCAAAGTAAGGGAAACCTAAAACATATCGAATCAACACGTCCTACATATATTCTTACATATTTTTTGTCAGACAAAACCAAATCATTTACAGATTTATAACACAGATATAAAGAACAGTATGCAGGTATTAAAAAATCATTCAGTCTGAACAGATTCCTACATATAGTATACAGGTATTTACCACGGTCAACTGAGGGTAGTGATTCTGTCGCCCTATTTGTTTAAACTACAGTACTCTGCGGATGACAGGCAGAGACTCATGGCCGGTTAAAGAAGCCTCTCCAACCACATAAAATTCTGAATAAAAGCAATAAAAATACTGTGCAATCCAAAGAGCCGAAATGTAGCAAGTGCTACATTCACATGCTACACTCACGTTTACTCCATGTAACAATGTTTAGCATGACATTCAGTACTAAATGACAAGATGGGTTGTTGGAAAGCAGGGACCATGTATCCCTCTTCTCCCTCCCTCATCTGTCTATGCAGCGCTGTCTTCCTGGGGAGTTAGAGAAATTGTGCGATTATGTTTTGAGGAGAGAGACACGCACACACATCATGCTCTCGGATAAACAGCGTCAGGTTCCTGTGCCTCCCCAGGCCCTGTTCATACTCCCTCCTCCCTGCGCCAGAAAATGGAATCAATTGCTTGCAATTGGCAGCTCTGTGTTTTTAGCAGCACGTCAGGCGAGATGTTCAGGTGCTCTGATGGGTTTGATCTCCTGCCGACTCTCTTTCTCTAGACTTCCCGCCGCTCTGCTTTGTGAGCAGAATTTTTTTTTCTTTGGGTTACGAAGCTACTTTGTTTAACCCCCTAAGTGCTAGGTGGGGGTCGGTGTTTTTCTACACCCATGCAACGAGCAGCTCGTTTTATAAACGGTATCTTCAAACACACACCAACTCATTTATATTTTAATCAATTTAAAATTGGGCATTTGCGCTCCATAGTTAGAAATCCTTTGATGCGCTATAGGTAACATACTTGCATGTATGATGATGGCAATATTAAAAAATAAATGTCAGTCTGTTAAACATTTTAGTGGGGAAAAAAAGTAAAGGGCCATAAAACTTTTTGGGGCTGCCTTATGTATTAACGTACATTACCTTGCTATTCATACAGAAAGGGTTAATGTTCTACTTAGTAATGCCTGTGATTATACACTGTCCATTACAATGTGGTTTCAGAGACAGGAAGAAATGAGGAGGGAGTGTAAACTACAGAAGGAAAAGCGTCCAAGAAGCCATTACAGGGTGACACTTTGCATTGCAGTGACAGATTTGGCCAAGCTCCAGCTTTCCATCTGCCAGGCTTTTGATGTCTCTACATTACACTCCAAAAAACATTAAGAATAAAGTGAAATATATTTAGGATAGTAGAGCATCTCCCTACTCATGACGTCCATCTGACAACCATCAGATATTCACTGTGTGCCGCCACCTAGTGGTGGGCACTACCACACATAATGAATATACTGTGTGAAAAAGTTTCAGCAGCACTAAGAATATGCACAAGTGTTTAAGAGTTAGCAAAAGTACATAACAGATGTGTGCAGAAGTTTGCTGTTCAAAAGACATGATCACACAATAAAATCTGACAACGCTTAAGGGAAACTAGCAAACAACCATTATGGAGGTATATGGGAAATGTATCATCCTTCAACGCCAGTTTTCTGGCATAGAAAAGTTGCAAATGCACAAAACAAAAAAATTACTTTTGAAACATTTGCACTTTTCTCAAACATCGGCCCTATATGATTGGGAGGGGCCTTCCGTTGCCCGAAAAATTTACTATACTTTATGCCAGAAACTGCCATATTTATATAAATATGTGTGAGTGGCTTCTACAGATTGTCCCGCCAATAACAATGTTTTTTTTATTGCAGCGCTTTTAATCAAGATCAACAATAAACTATTTCCTCCATTCAGAATGATCAATTCTTATTACAATCGCTCGGAAACAAGCCAATTTTGACGATAATTGCCTAGTGTAACAGGGCTTTTTATACGTCATAGCCCCAATGATAAGATTTAATGTTAGTGGTTCAATTTGTGAGCCTACATACTGTATAAAAGGGTAACTGACCCCCTGATATCCACCAGAACTGGTACCTAGGATGACACTTTGCGGAGACCGCAATAAGAACTAAGGGATTTTAAAAAAAACAACAAAAAAACATCTATTGGAAAAGATGATAGATTTGAGGGAGCTAAACAATAAGACAGCAAAAAGGATACTGTGAGATAAGGAACACAGTGTGAGATGAAAGTGGGAGCCGTGCAGTAGGACTATAAAATGATTTTTCTCTGGAGTAAATTGCATATTACTTAGAATGGGCATTTATTGCTCAAGACCAAAAATGAGGAATAGTATGCTGGAATCTGTCGGAATGTCAGGCCCACGAAGTAGGACAACTCTGATCATTCTAAACTCAATTCTAATTTAGGATATTTAGAAAAAGATTTTAGAAATTGGTACAGTATTTTCTATTTCGGTTTTGTAGTGATTTAAAAACATAATAAGAAAAAAATATCAAGATGTTACCTTTACTGAATTAGCAATAAACTAACAATCGGCATCCTTGGGTTCACCGGCTGATGAGACAAGCAGGAAGGCAGCCGCTGCTAGAAATGAGACTGGCTTTGTCTGAATGTAAGTGTCCTGCAAGGTACATTCTAATTAGGTGTGAGGCTCCAAGCGCCTCACTAGCATGTTAACTCTGCAACATGACAGCATAATTTGACTTCTTAAAGGATTATGCAAATTACTGCTCATCATTTCATTACAAGACTGGAAGGAAAAAACTGACAGGCAATTTATACATAACACACCTTTCAAATCCCCTACACGTGTAACACCTGGGCCATGTAACTGCGCTCCCGGGACACTGCGTTCATTACACCATTGCAATCCTAAAACACGGAGATTGCTTGCAGCATAAGAAGGAACTTAGGAACACAGGATAAAACCCTCTATTATTAACATCCGATTGATCATGTCGGTTCTGTGGCGCATACGCTTCATAAAAGTAAATGTGGTTCTGCTGATGTATTGCAGGTAACCAGAGGGATTCAACTGTCCTACAGCTCACTGTCTACATCTAGCCTAATACCAATACATCCTAATGTTGGGTCCACACACATTGTGCTCCATGCGATTCTTGCATTACTGTCCTACAGCTCACTGTCTACATCTAGCCTAACACCAATACATCCTAATGTTGGGTCCACACACATTGTGCTCCATGCGATTCTTGCATTACTGTCCTACAGCTCACTGTCTACATCTAGCCTAACACCAATACATCCTAATGTTGGGTCCACACACATTGTGCTACATGCGATTCTTGCATTACTGTCCTACAGCTTACTGTCTACATCTAGCCTAACACCAATACATCCTAATGTTGGGTCCACACACATTGTGCCACATGCGATTCTTGCATTACTGTCCTACAGCTCACTGTCTACATCTAGCCTAACACCAATACATCCTAATGTTGGGTCCACACACATTGTGCCACATGCGATTCTTGCATTACTGTCCTACAGCTCACTGTCTACATCTAGCCTAACACCAATACATCCTAATGTTGGGTCCACACACATTGTGCCACATGAGATTCTTGCATTACTGTCCTACAGCTTACTGTCTACATCTAGCCTAACACCAATACATCCTAATGTTGGGTCCACACACATTGTGCCACATGCGATTCTTGCATTACTGTCCTACAGCTTACTGTCTACATCTAGCCTAACACCAATACATCCTAATGTTGGGTCCACACACATTGTGCTACATGTGATTCTTGCATTACTGTCCTACAGCTCACGGTCTACATCTAGCCTAACACCAATACATCCTAATGTTGGGTCCACACACATTGTGCTACATGCGATTCTTGCATTACTGTCCTACAGCTCACTGTCTACATCTAGCCTAACACCAATACATCCTAATGTTGGGTCCACACACATTGTGCCACATGCGATTCTTGCATTACTGTCCTACAGCTCACTGTCTACATCTAGCCTAACACCAATACATCATAATGTTGGATCCACACACATTGTGCTACATGCGATTCTTGCATTACTGTCCTCAACGCTATAACTGCTTGCACTTTCTAAAAAAAGCATTTAAAAACTGAGGTCTTGGGGACGGTCTTGGAGTTTAGCTTGTGCATTGAGATGCGGTTTTTATTAACCAAACTTCCATACAGCACAGTCTATGCATGCAAAACACCCATAGACTGCAATTTGGTCATACATGCGTGTTATTAAAGACAACTCTTCCATACAGTTGTGGTCCCCGAATATTTCAAAGTGGACAATATTTTACCTTTCCGTTCACTGTTTAGAACCCCTTTGATATGGAATAACATAGACCAAGTGTATTTCCAGTGATATTAGCATAAACTATTCTGGGTATCTGTCTCAGGGATTACAGTAAAACCGCTACATTTGCATGTAAAAAAAATTCAATATATTACCTTTCTTTTCACACAGTTATACCTCAGGCTACTAGCTAGATTTCTATTAAAACCCAAATTCGAGAAAAAGTTACTTCCCTCCCTCACTGGTGTCACCATTGTATTACACATACTAACATTCCTTGTTTTTCAACAGCCAAGAAAAATACTTTGTATCCTTATAAGCTAGAAATGAGTCAATATGTTTCATATTTTATAGGCATATATTTAATCAGGCATGTCACACCGTACGGTGAGAGAGATTGGAGGGTTCTCTTACTGCGACTGACCACCATGGATAGAGGAGAGAGGGAGCATGATTGACTGAGCGAAAAAGCAGCCTCATGAGATACAATATGGCCGACAATGGTAGCGGTCTTGCAGCTACTTCCTCTTTCAGAAAAGATACACAGTTACTTCACATACAGTTTGAGATGTATAGCCGTGTTTTCACTATGGGTGCACTTTGATCCAAGTAAAGAGTTTCTCATCTTTTTCATACTAGAAAATGCAATATGTCTACATAACATCTATCCATCGTAGAATGTATACATACCTATATGGTTACGATGCCCTGACTGTCTCAAGAAAAGGTAGTCAATTACCACAGTTAACCCCTTATTTCCCACAAGTCTATTGAAGCCTAGATTGAACTTGATGAACCTGCGTCTTCTTTTGAACCTATGCAACTGTCATTCTGACGCTGAAGTGTTATATGCATTAAAAGCAAACGAAAAACACAGATAGATAGATAGATAGATAGATAGATAGATAGATAGATAGATAGATAGATAGATAGACAGACAGACAGACAGACAGACAGACAGACAGACAGATAGATAGATAGATAGATAGATAGATAGATAGATAGATAGATAGATAGATAGATAGACAGACAGACAGACAGACAGACAGATAGATAGATAGATAGATAGATAGATAGATAGATAGATAGATAGATAGATAGACAGATAGATAGACAGATAGATAGATATGCATCTAAGATTATAAAATGCATTTGCAGTGCATAAATAACCATGTCTTCTGATTTTGATGTTCTGTATTTATTTTTCAGACAGTAACCAAACTCATGAAGTTCCCCCATTAATCCACAACTGACTGATGAAGGGGGCGAGCTGGTAGGGCAGAATTTAAATAATTAGTCACGAGCAGTGGAGCTGGAAGGGTGAAAGAGGGGAGGATGAGAGGAGCAGGGAGATGCTTTGAGGCAGGGTAGTAAATTGCTCTATTTTCGCAGGTAATTTAAATGCAAACTAGCAGCAACTTATCACAAGAATGGATTTTCCACCATCTGGTCAAATAACAGGGGATTTGTTTAGTGCCATGCAAAGAATCAAGTGATGGGGAGAGAAGGCAGATTAGCAGGTAAGTCCTACAGTCGGGCAAAATGTATTTTGTGCAAACAAGAACAGACGAGGCTTTTAACAATTACACCTGTCAGAACCTCAAGAAAGCAATCCATCTCCGGCGCCCGAGACCAAGCGAGTTCATAACCAAATGGGATCGAGCAGCGTGCTGCTTCCGAAGTTAAGGATGAAGTGGGCATAGAGGGGGGTGGGGTGTGACTGAAGGACAGGGGCACAGGATGTCTGAAGGTGATGTACGGGAGCTGGCATCAGCAATTCATAACAGACATATTAGCACGTAAGCACATGTAAGTCTAAACATTACAAGAGCAGTGCAGAAAAAAAAAACTTCCATAAATCCATTCTGCACATAATATATTATATGGTTCATTTTGCCAGTGCCTCTGGCAGGAACAAAAGTAAAAATGTATAAACAGCCAGTGATGCTTCAGTTGCCAATTTCGCCAACTTCTAAGTGCATGCATTCTACAGCACTACTTATTTATGACTATATGATTATTATTTTTTCATACAACTCACACTGTGATGAATGCGTATATTAATCAAAATAAATATTCATTAGGGGTTCCTCCCATGTCTAGCGTATTAGAATCCATCATTAAGAAGCTTCCGCCACAAGTTGCCGGTCCACAAATTCACTGCTGAGCAACTGTGAATGTGATTGGTCAAAGCACTCACTAAAGCTGCAACCGTAGATGGCCGCTTCTTAATATAAACTAAGAGAGAAGTCATTTAACTGAATACTTCCTTGAGACTATACTGAAATAATATATTGATTGACAAATATTGAGCTGACAATATTATGAAGCCTACTTTTCTAATAAGCCAGATATCGCTAGCCATAGAAAACATTTACCACAAACATATTTGAATGCCGTCACCAGCGAGGCTATGGAGCATGTTTTTTATTTGCATTTAGAAAGTCAAAAACCTGTAGACTCACCAATAAATATATTTCTGCATAATGTGTATTTCCCCATTGCTTATCAAGACACGGCTAAATGCTCCTTACAGAAAGACTGATGGTAAATGCTTCCGCTGGCAGCGCCGGCGATGGGAAGATGGCTGCCGTCCCCAACACTGGAGTGTAGATTTCCTGGTAACTACTGGAGTTCTTCTATATAAACACATTGGCGGTTTAAAGATTCCTATTTATGGTTATCAAAGATAAATCTAATAATATCATTTCGTTTAATACTTAATTAGCTATGGGGTATTGATTGATACTTGGCTACATGCATGGGAGCACTGCCAGTGATAGATGTGCTGAAACATCTCCCTCCAGTCACGGGAGTGTGCTGATGTGCCCGGGCTTCTCCTGCATTTAAAGGTCTTGCTGCGTACCTGTGCATATGACAGTTGGGATGTATGGGTCTGGAGAAGACGGGAGTGATAAATGGAGCCGGCCTGTTCTTCCAGCATGCCACGCTGAAAGCAATAAGCCTAGCCCAGCTCCCGCTAAGGAGATAATGTCCTTGATTCCATCAATACAGATTACGAGGCAGGTGAGGGGGCCACGCAGCTTAATAACCTGCTGCCTGCCACAAAGAGCACTGACATGGAGCGCAAGAGAGGGAGACAGGAGAACAGAACGAGAAGGAAAGGGAACAAATGTAGAAAAAAGTAAGACGGGAGAACAGGATAGGGACTACTTAAAAGCCATACATGAAGGCAGAACGTCTGTAATTCAGACTCACAGTGGAAAGCAAACAGATTTACTAACAGGAAAGTTTTAGGAAGAGATCAGTGACCGGCTGGCTGAAGAAAAAAATTATGAAAATAAATATATTGGCTGCCTATGTAATAAGCAAAGTGAGTAAAACTGACACATCAATACCTCAATAAAAGAGTAACGAAAATGTAAAGACAAATCAAAAGCGCAAAATAGACTTGATAAAACAATCCTTCTGTAACTGCACACAAGCTCATCTTCCCGCCATAAGCAAGACGAGTGGTGATGTCCCTGCAGTGTCACATACATGATCAGACTGTGCGCTGGCACACTTCCCCACTCAGCTGGCTTCCCTATGCACATCATGCCCGGAGTCTCCTTGCTACTTCAGCCAGCAAGGGCAATTAGGACATTCATTTAGCTAATTGTGTGCAGGTTCTCCTGGAGCCTGTTCTGTGACAGGCCGTGATACCGCAGTGCCAATTTATCATTCATCACTTGGGTGGGGCTCCAGCCAGCATATATTAAAACATGGGAAGGAATGACGGAACTGCCATGCCTCAGGTGACTGCGTACTGGTATTCTGGAGATTAAAAGGTGTCAAGGCCACGATAGCAAGTAAACAAGGACGTACAGTCTATAGAGGAGAAGACGCAGAGACAACAGCAGTGGAAACATACAAAGATGAAATGAAATAGATGTGCTAGAACAACCTCAGAAAGAGAGAAGAGAGAAGAAAATCTGAAGGGGTCAGCCAGAGACCATGATAACCAAAGATGAAAAATGAGATGATGGACAGAGAAAAGACAAGACAGTGCAGACCACAATGCCCAAGGGAGGTGGTAGAGAGATGGCAGCCATTACACACTAGCATAGGATTCTGGGCAAGAAATGGCAACAACACTGTCAGATAATGGTGAGAGAGTAAAAACAATGATAATAAAACGGATTAGAATGGCTGGAAAAACAAGAGGCAATACAGAAAGCAAAGTTTTTCCCTGATTAATAGTCTTATGGGTCCATTGACAATGACAAATTATTGCCACGACACGATTCGCCTGTTTTCAAACACAACGATAATTGTCGCTTGTTGCGACGTTTGCACAAGGCATTGCAGTTTTGCGCGAGAGGAGCGGAGCATTGCGAGGCAACCACACTTTCCCTGGCGGGGAGAAGCCTATTCCCTGCTGGCTGCGAGTCTAGTACTGATGGATGATTTTCCATTTTTGTGGTGTTTAAATGTGGGAGATTTATCAATGCAATGATGTCATATTTATGACACTGGACACCTTTTCTGAACACAAATGACAACTTTAGTTTGAAGTAAAAAATGGAATTGTGGCCTTAGTGAAATTACAGAAATTTAAAAAGTAAAGTGACCGAGAACAGCACCAGCTACAACCTCTTGTTCGGTACGGTGCACTGTATTTCCAGACAGGTAATGCAGAACACAGTAGACCAGTTCTTCAGAGTGGCATACAGTACCCCATTATGCCACCAAAGCTTTACCCTTTTTGAAATGCTCCTGCTTATTAAGGCCCTGTTCAGACAGTTTTTTTTTTACACATTTTTTTATGCGGAAACCGCGTCTGAAAACGCGCCAAAAAAGGTCCGAAAATGCCTCCCATTGATTTCAATGGGAGGTGGAGGAGTTTTTTTCCTGCGAGCAGAAAAACCGCCTCGCGGCAAAAATAAGCGACATAACCTATCTTGAGGCGGTTTCCGCTTCCAAAACCCCATTTCAATCAATGGGAGACAGAAATAAAACGCCTCGACGCGTGTCTTGACGCGTTTTTGTCAAACCACTGTGCAAAAAACGCCTGGTGCAGATTTTACAGGTGGAATTTTCCGCCTGCAAAAAACTCTGTGTGAACAGGGCCTAAGTGTATAGTACTAGATGCTGTATGGCCACGTGTTAACAGTTAGGGCATGGTCACACGCCGTTTACGCCTCGAATTATACCTGAAAAAAACTGCACCATTACACCTCCAAACATCTGCCCATTGCTTGCAATGGTATTTACGGTGTTCTGTTCCCACGTGGTGTAATTTTACGCGTCGTTGTCAAAATACGGCGCGTAAAAGGACGCCGCGTCAAAAGAAGTGCAGGTCATTTCTTGAGACGTTTTTGGAGGCGTTTTTCACTGACCCCATTGAAAAACAGCTCCAAAAACGGCCGTAAAATACGCAGTGAAAAACGCGAGTTGCTACAAATACTTCTGAAAATCAGAAGCTGTTTTCGCTTGAAAACAGCTCCGTATTTTCAGAAGTTTTTTTTGCAAAGCGTGTGAACATACCCTTACATTACACACTGTGGACCTCCTCCCCTCTGGCTTTTTCTATATGGTCTGATATTATCAATGCAATGAAGGACAGCATGTGTGGTAAGAGACAAATGGTTGAAATTTGCCAGCAGAAGATATTGAGACTTTGACTAAAATTTGAAGAGGTTACTATCTAACTCCCAGTACACCGTGAAGCAGCAGATGTGTATGAGACGGAGAGGTACACATCACAGGTATCTCTGCAGACAGCTAAGTAAACAGCCGCGCACGCACACACACTGTGCAGCCAGCCGCACTCTGCAGTATATTAAGCAGCTGTTTGCATGTGCCGGCCGTGTCCGGAGTGACAGCTGTATTTTCGCTTGCTTTGACATTGAGTCTGATCTGGGTGAATAGCTCATATCCATTAAAGTGCTATTACAGCAGTGACTGGCTGCCAGGCGGCTCCTGATCAATCCTAACAGCCAGTGAGCTGTCATACTGTGAGAGAGAAGCAGAGCTCAGTGCTCGCAAGAAAGAGAGTAAGAAACCACGTCACCGGCATAAAGCACAGTCACATCCATGAAATGATAGCGACTACCTTTTTCATCCATTTATTTTTTGCAGATAATTATTTGCGGAAAAGAAACACATAGAAAATGTTAGAAGACAATATGAACAGATAAGTTCCGGCCAGTGGTGTCTTTGGGGTTCTGTGTAATATTTTTGGTTATGAAATACATAATCTTTTAGACTTTAGGTTAATCAATTTCTTACGCCTCATGCACATGACCGTATTGCCAGTCGGTCCGTTATTGACGGCATCCAAGTAGCACCCGATAGTCTTCACCGACACATTAACTTTAGCGGGTGAATCGGGTCCGTGAAAAATGATCAGAATCTCCGATCCAAGGAAATTGAGGACATGTTGTATCTTTCCTAGGATCACTGACAGGACTGGGCCGGCGCATGTTCTAAGTGCATAATTGTATAGAAAATAGATATAAATGAAAAGCACAACAACTATAATTTGTAATGAAATATCTGTGAATTTTATTCGCAGTCTGCTAAGACAACTACTTTCTTTGCATATATTCATAATTTAAGGAAATGCCTGAATTCAGCTAGTGGTTAGTATAAAAACTTAGGATTGCTGTTACTTTTCAAGTTTATGCCTATATTTTCAGATTGCCCCAGGGAAAAAAATTACCTATTATTCATATGATTCTCACGGCCATAGCACCAATACCCCTAAACACTCAGTGATACGGCGAAAGATGTCAGTGGGGCTCTGTCAGCATAAATTTAGACCGGGAGGACTCGGGTTCCACAGAGGTGTCTCGAATGACGGAAGCCCCTGATGCAGATGTGAGCATAGCCAAAGTTATATACAATATATCAAGAAACCAGGATATCATAAACAAAGATGATATAATGAAAGTTAAAGTTTGTAAGTTACAAATCTTCAAAATAATTAGTTAAACGATAAAGAAAACATCTCTATGAATCCAGATGAGGCAGCCATCTTTGGTATATTTATTATCAACTGCAACACAAAGCAGGCACCTTTTGGAATGGAACACATTTTTTAACTAAGTTGCAGACTGCAATCTTCCTTTCTCCATTTATTTTTTAGACCATGGGCCGGCACCAGGTTTATTTGGGCCTTGGGTGACACAGACATAGAGTGGGCCCCTTTGCGGGGTAACTCACAGTGGCAGTAAAACGGCAGTTTGTGCCCCAATATAAAAGTTAGACCCTGTTTATGACCCCATATAGAAGTTAGCCCCCTAGTTTGTGCCCCCATATAAAAGTTAGGCCATCTGTAGATAATGCCACAGTGCACTCTGTAGATAATGCCACAGTGCCCCCTGTAGATAATGCCAGTGCCCCCTTAGATAATGCCACAGTGCCCCCTGTAGATAATGCCACAGCGCTCCCTGTAGATAGTGCCACAGTGCCCCCTGAAGATAGGGCCACAGCGCCCCCTGAAGATAGGGCCACAGTGTCCCGTGCAGATAGGGCCACAGTGCCCCCTGTAGATCGTGCCACAGTGCCCCCTGTAGATCGTGCCACAGTGCCCCCTGTAGATCGTGCCACAGTGCCCCCTGTAGATCGTGCCACAGTGCCCCCTGTAGATCGTGCCACAGTGCCCCCGGTAGATAGTGCCACACAGCCACCGGTAGATAGTGCCACACAGCCCCTGTAGATAGTGCCACACACACCCTTGTAAATAGTGCCACACACGCCCTTGTAGATAGTGCCACATAAACCCTTGTACATAGTGCCACATAAACCCTTGTAGATAGTGCCACACACTCCCTGGTAGATAGTGCCACACACCCCCTGGTAGATAGTGCCACACACACACCCTTGTAGATAGTGCCACACACAATTCCTTGTAGATAGTGCCACACACACCCCCTTGTAGATAGCGCCACACCCCCTCCCTGTAGATAGGTGCACCTTCTAGGAGTGGAATGACACTCTGGGCGGGGATTCCTCTCCTGGAGGAAGCCCTGACGTCACTGTCCATACATGGACAGTAACGTCAGTGGCTCCCTCTATGAGCGGAATCCACAGCCAGAGTGTTAGCATTGCTCTGGCCGGGGATTATGGTCCTGGAGGAGCCCATGACGTCACTGTCCATAGATGGACAGGAACATCAGGGGCTCCCTCTAGTAGCAGAATCTCCGGCCAGTGCATCCTCAACGCTCTGGGGGGATTCCGCTCCTAGACAGGGGCTCCCTCTAGGAGCGGAGTCCCCCGCATGAGCTTCAGCAACGCTCTGGCTGGGGATTCAGCTTCTAAAGGACCCATGAGACAGAAGTGTAAAGCACCAGGCGGCTGAGTGGGCCCCACAAGGGTAGTGGGCCCCGGGACCTGACCGGTTTCACTGGATTCTGACGCCAGCCCTGTTTAGACCCAATGATATTCAGTTTGCAACCTGGTCGTATTTTCGGTATTGCAGCACAATGCGAGACAAACACTACAGTTGCAAGAAAAAGAAAGTCAACCCTTTGGAATTACCTGAATTGCTGCATTGATTACTAATAATAAAATGTGGTCTGATTCCCCTTTAGCAGAAATCACTTCCACCAAACATTTCCTGTAGCTGCAAATAAAATTTGTACAACGTTGAGGAGGAATTTTGGACCATTCCTCAATGCAAATGCGATTCAGTTCATCAATATTTCTGGGAAGCCTTGCATGCACAGCCCTCTTCAGGTTAATGCCACAGAATCTCCATAGGGTTAAGGTCCGGTCTCTGACTTCGCCATTGCAAAACACATATCTTCTTTTTCAACTTTTCAATTTGCGTGCTTTGGGTCATTGTCACCTAAAGGCTCTTCAGCTTGAGGTCATGGACTGCTGTACTTACATTGTCCGGTAAAATGTTTTGATACACCTTTGAATCCAGTGTTTCCTCAATGAACACAAGGTGTCTAGGCCCTGTGGCAGCAAAGCAGTCCCCAATCATAATGCTTCCTCCACCTTGCTTCACACTTGGATTGAGGCTTTGGTGTTAGTGTGCAGTGTTCTTTTTTCACCAAACATAGCGTTTTGCATTTGTACTAAAAAGTTCCACTTTTGTCTTATCTGTACATAGAACATTAAAGAATTGTGGAACATCCAGGTGGTCTTGGGCAAACTTGAGAGGGGCCACAATGTTGTTGTTTTTTTTGGACAGCAGCGGCTTTCATCATGGTGTCCTTCCATTAACACCATTCTTGTTAGGTGTTTTTCTAAGAGTGAACACATGATCAGGGGTTTTGCCGTTTCTAGAGTCTTCAGTAAGTATTTTGCTGTTACCCTTGGGTTCTTTCTCACTTCTTTCAGGATGGCCCGTTGTGCTCTTGGAGTGATCTTAACAGAATGTCAGCTCCTAGGGCGAGTAGCAACATTCCTGAAATTTCTCCACTTGTAGACAATTTGTCTAACTGTGGATTGATGTACATCCAGGTCTTCAGCAATACTTTTGTAGCCTTTTAAAGCTTCATGAATCTCTGTAACATGTCTTCTGAAAGTTGTTTGCTTCATTGCATGGTTCACACTAACCAATCTTTCTTGAGAAGAACAGATTTATCATTAAACAGGATTTGTGTGCCTTTATTTAATGGGCAGGGCACCTGTGATACCCACACTTCCAATATTATCTGCTTAATTGAAAAACCTTTTGTCAATTAGCACTAAGGCCTCATGCACAAGAACGTATTTTTGTCCTCCCATAAATACTGGCGTAAATACGGGTCCTTGGTCACACGTATTCGACCTGTATTGCACCAGTATTTACGGACCCGTGCCTGTAAATACGGGTCCGGTGTCACCCGTATTCCACCCGTATTTACGGGCACGTTTTCGCTGCAAAATTGCACTTCAGTAATCGGCAGCCCCTTCTCTCTATCAGTGCAGGATAGAGAGAAGGGACAGCCATTTCCGCAGAAAAAGTAAAAGAAATTCATACTTACCCGGCCGTTGTCTTGGTGACGCGTCCCTCTCTTGACATCCAGTCCGACCTCCCTGGATGACGCGGCAGTCCATGTGACCGCTGCAGCCTGTGATTGGCCTGTGATTGGCTGCAGCGGTCACATGGGCTGAAACGTCATCCCAGGAGGCCGGACTAGAGGAAGAAGCAGGGAGTTCTGGGTAAGTATGAACGTCTTTTTTTTTTTTTACAGGTTGATCTATATTGTGATCGGAAGTCACTGTCCAGGGTGCTGAAACAGTTACTGCCGATCGTTTAACTCTTTCAGCACCCTGGACAGCGACTATTCACTGACGTCGCCTAGCAACGCTCTCGTAATTACGGGTGCACACACGTAGTCACCCGTAATTACGGGAGCCCCATAGACTTCTATGGGCCTGCCTGTGCCGTAATTACGGCCTGAAATAGGACATGTTCTATATTTTTCAACGGCACGGGCACCTTCCCGTAAGCATACGGGGAGGTACCCGTGGCCAATAGAAGTCCATGGCCCCGTAAAAACGTGCCGTAATTACGGCCTGTAATTACGGGCGGTGTTACGTTTGTGTGCATGGGGCCTTGGAGAAGTAATTAACAAAGAGGTTCACTTACTTTTTATCACTGCGGATGTTTACTCAATTTGCTCAATAAAATACATGAACAATGCAGTGATTGTGTTGCTCTATAATTGTGACTTGTATAACAATCAGACCATATCAATGCAGAAATCCAGCTAATTCCAAAGGGTTCACTTAGTCTTTCAACTGTATTTTAATGCTTTGTATTAATAGGGAAAAATAAACACCAACCTATTGCTAAAGCTGTCCATACAATGATAAAAAGTTTTGGGCCGGATATAAAAAATGGGCCAAGAATTAATCAATTTGCCCCTGATGATCAAAACATGTTAGAACATCTCCTTCTCCTTGCAATGGTACTATGTCTTCATTTTTTTTGTAGTTGTAAAAGTTAAAAAAGGACTAGTTATTTAGACAGGCAAAACAGGGTGACTGTGCCTGAATTATCTGGGGAAATATCCCTCCTTATTCCAAAAAGGCAGATGGATAACTCCCTGGACCAAATTCATGCATTACTGTACCTTCACTAGTTATAATTCGTAATACCATTATTCAAAAGATAAACATTTGTGATAGAAGAGCACTAGTAAATGAGTAAATGGCAGGCAAGGTGAGATGAAATTATAATACATCAGTCCAGAGAGATGCCAAATCTATAAATGGACGACTACATTGACAAAGCTGGAGTTGCAAATGGGGAACTTATTTAGCAATGGTTAAAATAGAACTTACAAATATTAGGCAGCAATATTTTAGGTCCATTGGCTATATAGATCTGATATAGTATATCCAAGCTTAACGTGTTGTTACGTCTTTGTGGTGACAAAGAAACAACATTTTTTTGCTAATAGCTGGCAAAATAGTACAATCCAGGCTGCCATTTCTAGTCGTAAAACTCCTGCTCATAAAGGGAGTGCTTGCATAATATTAGGGAATTGTAGTAAACGTGAGGTTACCACTATAGATACTGAAATATGAGCAGAATGTTATGTGCAGGATGGTGCACTAAAGCGGAATTATCTGTGGTGTGCTCCACTTCTCTCCTAGTGAAGCACTAAATTAGTGTGCCCTGCTCCTGACCTGATAACGCTTTGTACAAGCACATTATTATCTTCATTATAACAATGTTTCCATGTAAACTGAGACCTGAGTGCAAAGAGTTACAATGTTACACAGTCAACTGAAACAGCTTACAAGAAGGAATCCAATGTTTCAGTCAGCTGTGCACATTGTAACTCTTTGCTTTATGCACATTTCCCAGCTGTCAATTTACATTGCAACACTTTACAAGAGAAGTTGATCTATTGAGCTACTGGGAGAATAGCTGATATAAACACCAGCCAGCTTGTGAACTGACAGCAGAGAGAAGGCGCTGCAGACACATAGTACAGAGGAAAGGGAGATCTTGAACACAGAACATAGTGAAATAACGCAGACAAGGGGGCACTGGATAAATGGAAGAAGAGAACATGCAACAATGGTAAGAACATGGCTTTATTAAGGCTATGTTCACACTGAGTTTTTTGACGCGGAAACTGCGCCACAAAACTCGTCAAAAACGGCCCGAAAATGCCTTTCAATGGGAGGCGGAGGCGTCTTTTTCCTGCGAGTGGTAAAACCGTCTCGCGGGAGAAAGAAGGGACATGCCCTATCTTCGGGCGTTTACGCCTCTGACCTCCAATTGACATCAATGGGAGGCAGAGAAAGCGTATTTCGCTGCGTTTTATGCCTGTGGCGCTCAATGGCTGCGGGCGAAAATCGCTGCGAAAATCAGTGTGCAGGGAGAGGAAAATCTGCCTCAAACTTCCAAACGGAATTTTGAGGCAGAAATTCCGCTTGCAAAAAAAACTCTGTGTGAACATAGCCTAATTAAAAGTGCCCATGACACTGTGGGATGTCCAAAGAGTCAAATATTTTAAAGGGAGCCTGTCATCAGATTTTAGCTACCCAACTAGCTAACACCGCTAGTTAACGATAGGGTTAAGCAATAGAGACATATCAGTGTTGAATATCTTAGTGCTTACATCAGCGTAAAAAAAATAGTTTTATAATGCCAAGCGCCGTATACAAATTAGCTTTCCAGGGTCAGCCAAAGTGAGCTCCAACTCCTCCCCTCTGCAATTCTTTGACGATTCTCGTATGGCAATGAAGACAAGTAGAGCTGTCAATCAACTGGAGAGGGGAGGGATTGGAGCTCAAGATGCCGGAAGCTTCCTAGTTTGGTGGACCCTGGAAATGTAATTTGCATACGGTGACTGGCAGAATAAAGCTTCCATTTTACCCTAAGATATTCAACACTGGTATGTTTCCACTGCTTTATCCTTTCGCTAACTAGCGGTATTAGTGGCTTTGGAGGCTAAAATTCTGATGACAAACTCCCTTTAAGTGTAGTTTTATTCGTTTGCATTGTTTAAATTATCAACACAAGGTTCTTGCATACACAAATTAGGAAGCTACTGCTCGGCTGACATACCAATGAAGGAGAATCATTGAAGAGGCCATGGCCTACTCTGTGTTGAGGTCGAAAAAATAGAACCAAGATCCAGCGCTGGGTGTGAGTTAAAAAGGAACTCCTGTTCCAATTTGATTGATATAACAAAAATTAAAATATTGAACTACATAGAAACAGGGCTTACTGCAATCCTTCACCTAACATTCATTTCTGTACTCTGCCACAGGACTATTCTATGTAGTTTAATATTTACATTTTTGTTATATCAATAAAATTGGAACAGGAGTTCCTTTTTAACGCACACCCAGCGCTGGATCTTGGTTCTATTTTTTCCTGTTGTTCACCGCTGGCCGCGCGGGTATCCGGGCGCTGTCTGTCCTCAGACACAACTAATGGTGAGCTGGAGGTCTACCTCCCCCTCTTCCCCATTCATAATTTCTGTGTTGAGGTGCCAATGGAAAAAGAGAAAGGTTAGAGAAAAATCAAAACCAGTAATGTGCAAGAACTAATAATTTCTTCTTAAAAAATAAATATTTTTGGAATGTTAAAATTCCATCAGAATGTAGGACAACCTCTTGAAACACACTGAGAATATTGAATTATTGGTGACGAACATTAAAGAGATTTTCTGGATACACATAAAATTGGTAATTACTGTATATTGAATAGTTATGCAATAATTTATACTTTGTGTTTGAGGTCTACCCCATTTTCAAGATTTTGGGGTCAAAGGTCTAAAATGACTGTTTCTGTATTCTCTTGTAGCGACTGCTGCATGATGATACCCTGCAGAGCGCCTGTGTAAAATTGGTAAGGGACCACTACATGGTCAATGTATGGCAGTATTATTGATTATAGTGATCTTTGTATAATGGTAGCACACACCTGTCTCTGACTGTGCGATCAGGTGTTTCTGTGTTACACTTTTATTTTCCTTCCTGTTTTAAAGATATGGCTTACAAATTTAAGGAAGTGGTGAGGGGCATGAACAAACAACAAAAATCCCCCCCAAGATTTTAATCTCGGATCCGCCCAGTGCACAGATAAAAGGCTGGCAATATTCTGCTTAGTTGAAATGGAAAGACTTTAAAGAGGCACTGTCACCAGATTATAAATGCCCTATCTCTTACACAATCTGATCGGCGTTGTATTGTAGATATCAACAGTGTTTTTTTTTGTTTTTTTTTAAAACGATCATTTTTGAGCAAGTTATGAGCAATTTTAGATTTATGCTAATTAGTTTCTTAATAGATAACTGGGCGTGTTTTTACTTTTTACCAACTGGGTGTTGTACAGAGAAGTGTATGACGCTGACCAATCAGTGACCAATCAGCCTCATACACTTCTCATTGTTCCAGCCCAGCTTCTTCCACTGCACAATCACACTGTAACAATGGGCTAGAACAATGAGAAGTGGATGACGCTGATTGGTCACTCATTCGTCAGCGTCATACACGCCTCTTTACAACGCCCAGTTGGTAAAATGTAAAAACACGCCCAATTGTTTATTAAGAAACGAATTAGCATAAATCTAAAATTGCTGATAACTTGCTCAAAAATTATAGTTTTTCAAAATAAAAACCACTGCTGTTATCTACATTACAGCGCCAATCAGATTATGTAGGAGATAGGGCACCTATAATCTGGTGACAGAGCCTTTTTAAGGCCTCAACAGGCATCAATATAAGAGAGAGAAAAGAAAGATATATTATTTTACAAAGAAAATAATAAAACGATAAAATAAATAGAGACAAAATATAATGGTGTGCTGTACATCGAAAAACACCTTATTTCCTATTTTTAGAGTCTGCATACAAATACAAGAACAACAGTTTAGAGAACATATGTAGCTTCTATTTGATGCCGGTACAAACGGACAGAATGAAATAAAATGTGCCGGCTCTACTATCCCGAGATCAACAAATAGACCCCTAATGTCACATTCCGAAGGAGAGTGAGCAAGGTAAAAATATGCTTTCCTCCAATCTCCTGTACAATATCTGGGAGATAAGCTTCAGATAGCTTGGTATAATTTCCTTTGGCAGAGCAGTGTTGCAGAGAGTAAAACATAAAAGAATAAAGACCAGTGAATTATTGTTATGGGAGATTTCTCCACTGCATTATTTCTGCACTGATAGATCTTATTTGGCTGTTGTGATTTCACACAGTCAATGACCTTTTAATCTCGAATTATAATTCTGATTGCCTGTTAAGTAAGGCTGTACCGTTGTGGTCAGAGATATTTGGTGTGCTAAAAGTGTGGGTTGGCACATTAACCCCTGTGAGCCTAGATACAATATTGTTGCGCTCTGACCCCAGCCTGGGTGACTAGTCAGGAATTCCATCCTTCTGCTGCAACTGTGATCCGAGAAAGTCATCCCGCGGAGCAGTTCTCGTACATTATAATACATACCAAAGAGACAAACGGCTTCAATTACAAGAGAGATCTTATCAAAAGCAAAGGAGTTAACATGCTCCAGAAGATGATCATTAAATAAAGTACAAAGCCAGAGCAGCCTAATAAACCATTCAGGACTCCAAATTCACACTATGTTTTTTAAAAAGTGCTGTCTGTGTGGAACAGATTGCTACATCTCCAATAAGCACTTTATTTTTTAAGAAAATAATCACGTCTTCCTGGTGGCATTAAAGCATTACTTTAATTTGTTGTTTTTTTTGTTCTCCATCTCTGAGAGTGAAGACAGTATCAAAGGAATACATCCCACTACCCTCAACACCAGAGCCCAATCCCCAAGGATGCTGGCTCTACTACTATGCTGGAGGTCAGGAGAGGAGGGAAAATGATATCTGTGGTTCAAGTCAACCCTACAATGCCCAAATAACAACATACGACACGAGTACTGAAGAACAATGTCCATGCAGCAATCCAATGCATCACAACTAATGTAGTGTTCAAGAATTATCAATGAATTATCTATCACAAGATTGTCATTACATATTAGATAACAAGAAATGAAAATAAATGAAATGAATACAAGTTATAGAAAGTCTGACTCCTCCAACAAGATTGGGCTAAAAAAGACAAACAAAAAAACAACAACTTCTTGGAGCACATCTAATAAGTGTTCAGTGAATGAAACAGATTCCCACTGGTCAGACCCAATTGTTTCAATACCATAAACATAACAATTATTATTAGGCATTGTATTTACTGTCTGTTTTGAATGATAATCGTTGTGTCTGTGACGGGCTCAATGGCTCATGCACTCTAACCTATTACGGATCTGTGTAATGACACTCATAGGCTGCTATGTGGCCACGATGATTTTATATGGAGACCCATGGAGGCAGTGAGACACCGTACAGCAGCACACAGAGTACATACCGTTCTGTAATACAGATCTGTAGGGGGCCTGTTTGCTGATGTACACAGTCCTTCCAGTTTCCATGAGCTCTTAAAAGCAGATCAACACAGATTAGCCTGATATACAGTGAAGGAAATAAGTATTTGATCCCTTGCTGATTTTGTAAGTTTGCCCAATGTCAAAGACATGAACAGTCTAGAATTTTTAGGCTAAGTTAATTTTACCAGTGAGAGATAGATTATATTAAAAAAGAAAAAGAAAATCACATTGTCAAAATTATATATATTTATTTGCATTGTGCACAGAGAAATAAGTATTTGATCCCCTACCAACCATTAAGAGTTCAGCCTCCTCCAGACCAGTTACATGTTCCAAATCAATTTGGTGCCTGCATTAAAGACAGCTGTCTTACATGGTCACCTGTATAAAAGACTCCTGTCCACAGACTCAATTAATCAGTCTGACTCTAAGGCTGGGTTCACACGAGCACATTAACGTCCGTAATGGACGGACGTATTTCGGCGGAAGTCCCGGACCGAACTCAGTGCAGGGAGCCGAGCTCCTAGCATCATAGTTATGTACGATGCTAGGAGTCCCTGCCTCTCTGCAGGACAACTGTCCCGTACTGTAATCATGTTTTCAGTACGGGACAGTAGTTCCACGGAGAGGCAGGGACCCCCCAAAAAATGGATAGATTTACTGTGTGTAAACGGATACAAATGTATAGCATTACGTTTGCATACGTTGTCCATTGAGATCAATGCTAAGAAAAACTGTACGTCGCGTATACCTTTTTTTCAAAGTACAGAATATCGTAGCAGACTACTCTTTTTAGTGCTTTAAAAAAAAAAAACAGTATCCCAACGTAAACCATGACAAACATAGACCAAACAGATGCTATTTTGGTCAACGTTTGAGTCATCATACTCTAAGTATACACCAAAATATACGTTTCAAAAGTTTTTGGTGTTTAAAAATGTGTACGCGCTCGGCGGTTAGCACAAACGCGATGTAAATGGCTTAAGGCTCTGCTCACATTGTGTTGGGTCTATACATCGGAGGTATATGTTGGGAGCACTACACAAGGTATACCACTATATAGCCAAAAAAATGTATATCATGTGGTACATGGTTTTTTTCTGCAATGGCCCACGGTATAGGAAAGCGCAGTTTGCTGTGCTTTCATATACAAGAAAAAATAAATAGGTATGTTGGCACATATTACCCTGAGTGGAGAAAGGCCAAAAGGACATTCTTTTGGCCTCCATCAGGTAAATGGGGGCCTATGGCTACGTTTGGAGTATGTTTTCTGAGCACATATTTCCAGCGTGTTCACATAACAGGATGTGAACAGAGCCTCAGTTTGCTTTATATAAGAGCCTCAACACAGCTGTTTTATGTGATGCTTCAGCCTGCGAGGGGGATACAGGATTAAAGTGAGAGAGGTGCTTGACTGAAATGCTACTTATCAAGTCAGTGAGGCCTTTGTAAATAAGAAATCAATGATTCAATGTGTATTATTCATCTCTCTGTTCTCTGGACTTCTAAACCCCTGTTGTTTTAACCCTTTCACTACTACGACAAATTTTAAAACAGAAAAAAAAACAAAAAACAACAGAAAACGATCCCATTGCAGGACACTGGCAAGGTAAAATAAGGGCAGCGTTTCTTTACCACATAAGACCTCCTTCACGCATATTATTTCAGCGTTTCATACTCTTGTAAACAACACCAGCAATTTCAATTGCCTTTACAAGCGCTTTGGTGGTCCTTTTTAGTTTGTAACACTTTGAACATGCGGTATTGTTTTTTTGGGGGGAGAGAGGGGGGTGTTTTTCAAGTCATATAGAGAAGCCTATGGGAAAAAGGCCATAAAAAAATATGCCATACCCAGAGCATGCTGCATTTAAAAAAAACACCACTGATCTAAACAACTCCACAAACCAAAACACTTTGCTTTGTATGTAGGCTTTATCCTATTTTACCATAGACTTTAAAGTTACATCTGGCAAAATAATTTTTTAGCCTAACAAAAGCACAGTAAAGAACGCCAACAAAAAAGCCACAAAAAAACACAGCAAAATGATGTGTGTGAATCCATATAGTGCTGATCAGTTATAGAAGAACTGAAAGACGGAAAAATAAGAAATGACAAAACAGAGTAGTACACAAAAATAATGGGAGTAAGACAAGGATTTACAAATTTCCCTTCCATAGTACTGAAACACGAATGAAGGTAGACTACCGTGAATAATAAACAGGGCTAGGGGCCACTGTCCTATTTGGAAGCAAACCTGTTAGACATACCGTAATTCAAATCACGTTAAATGGCCTACGTTTGACATACACTCTGGGAAATGCTCTCGACATAAATGTTAAACGTATGCCGCGACGGATGTCTAACAGAGGCATCCCTCACCATAGACTATAATGGTCTTGTAAAGGATCTGCCAGGCACTACGTCTGTGGATACTCCCAGGATTAATGAACTGTGCACAGTCTGGGCCCAGGTTCAGAAGAACCTAGAGGCGTCCCAGAGCGTACAAAAAATTCAGGCTGATAGAAGACGTTCTGCTAACCCTCGGTTTGTCGTCGGGGATCTGGTGTGGTTGTCGTCTAGGAACTTGCGCCTTAAGGTCCCGTCCAAGAAGTTTGCTCCCCGATTTATTGGGCCTTATAAGGTCATTGAAGTCCTCAACCCTGTATCCTTCCGTCTGGAGCTGCCCCCATCCTTTCGCATACACGACGTCTTTCATGCCTCCCTCCTTAAACGCTGCTCCCCGTCCTGGTCCCCCTCGAGGAAACCTCCTGTTCCCATTCTCACCCCTGAGGGGGTGGAATTAGAGGTGGCCAAGATTGTGGACAGTAGGATGATCCAGGGCTCCCTCCAGTACCTGGTCCATTGGAGAGGATACGGGCCGGAGGAGAGGACTTGGGTACCTGCTCGAGATGTTCACGCTGGGGTATTGGTCAGGAGGTTCCACCTTCTCTTCCCCACTAAACCAGGTCCTCTTAGTAAGGGTCCGGTACTGTAAAGGATCTGCCAGGCACTACGTCTGTGGATACTCCCAGGATTAATCAATCGACACCTGAGGCCGGACCTCTTAGACTGACTCCGGCTCCCACCAATCAGGGTGGCAGGCTCAGGAGTGGGAGAGCCTATCGCGGCCTGGTCAGTCGGAGTTAGCTCCGCCCCCTGTCCATTTATACCTGCCGTTTTCTCTTCCTCATTGCTTGTGATTCTTCCTGGTTTCCTGGCCCTGCTACAGCCTTGCTTCTGCCTCGCTTCAGCCTTGCTACAGCTTCCGCTTATCCTGCTTCGCTCTGACCCCGGCTTGCTTCCTGCTCCTTGCTCTGCGTTCGTATACTTCGTGACATCTGATTCTGACTGGCTCGTTGACCACTCTGGTTTCCTCACGGTGTTCCGTGGGCTACTGCCCCTTCCCTTGCTTGTTCCCTGTTTGTATTCCCTTGCACTTAGTCAGCGTAGGGACCGCCGCCCAGTTGTACCTAGGGCGGGTCGTTGCAAGTAGGCAGGGACAGGGCGGTGGGTAGATTAGGGCTCACTTATCCCCTTCCCCTTCTTCCTGCCATAACAGGTCTACTTTAAATGTATACATCGAGAACTGTTATGACCCCGAGATTTGATATTAGGCATCCGACACAGGCGTCCGTCACCTATACACTATAATGGTATCTATTTATCATGAAAAGCTATTGAAAACCCAAGACGTATACATTAAACGTATGCCTGTGACGCATGCCATACAGTGGCATACGTCACCCATAGGTTCTTATGTTGAAAAAACTTATAATGCGCAGTATGTGGGTTTTTTTTTAGCGGTAGAAAAGCGTAGTTCACTAGGCTATTACATCCTTTAAATTAAAAAAGAAATACTGATGTATACCAGTCCGACGGAAGCTCTTTTGGCCTCCGTCGGGCTAATGGATCCTTATGGGCACGTTTAGCATGTACACCAGGATGTTCCCGATGTACATGCTAAACATAGGGCCAAAAAGTGATGTGAACTAGCTTATTATGACTTCAAAAGCATATTTTCGTTTAGCGCCTACTGGTACACATGTTATCACAAACCCAGTGATTGGGTTTCTACATAGTGTGGTGTATTTATCATTGTGTCCCTGGTATCAGGGAGTCACATGTCATAGTTAACATGTACACACATATTAAAAAGATTATCTCTTATGCCCTAATAGGGCATATGGACCTCATAGAGGCATGCCCTCAGTTAGAGTCCACCCTCTATGAGCCATAATTGAGAGAGCAGCTCCCCTTTTGGCGGACTCGAGCCACCATGTAATACTACATTTCCACTGGAGTAGCCGCTACAAAGAAAATGCCAAGCTGACCATAGCTTCCTCTGACAAAATCAGTTTTTTGAGACGGTCCGACATCAGTTAGCAGATCGCTTTGGTGGCTCCTTTCTGTAAGGGGTGTTTTTTTTATCAACTTTTTATTGCAGTATTTGTATACAGAGAAGCGGATTCAAAAGAAAGAAAAGTATAAAGGAAAAACTTTTCCTCTTTTTTTTATATCCACTCCTGTGTTTGCATCCAAAAACTCCATCAAAAACTGAAACTTTTTAATAAATATATCACAGCCAGAAGTTAAAGTACATGCTTCAGCGACAGTATCAATACATGTGCCCCAACTTATGTGTCCATGTATAACGAAAATTATTAAACAAAGGTAATACATTTTACCACAAATTTCTTGCAGGTCGCATTTGCAAAATCAGGCGTAAACTGCTTAGTAAATGTGGGACAATATCTCTAAAAACCTTCTAAATTTCAATTTTAAATGAAAACCAAAGAGCAGCTGCTGGAAAAGAGAATAGATATATCTGAGCTTATGAGAAGAAGAGACCCCAGTCAGTGGATATAAAATACAACTAATGGGACCTGCATCCCAATCTGCCTGTTGGTATCTATCTCAAGTTCTCCAATGGAAGGGATTTCCTCCTCAAAATGCCATAAGCCTTTTACTGCTCTAATTGTGACTCGTGAGACCCAACTCTAGCTCCTGCCTCCTCTTGTGCCAAAGTGAAAAGAGAAAAGGATCAACATTGACTCAGAGACCCCATTTACCATGGGGAAAGGATACAGGACAATGACACATCACTCTCTGGTCTACGTACGTCCAAAGAGGTTTGTAAACATACAATGACGACCACAATTTAAGAGATTGAATGTGCATAAGTGATATACAGGCAGTATATTGCCTTGTGCTAGTAATGTGTGGTTCACACGCTGCGGTTGTTTTGTGGTTTTGACCAGCATTTTTTTTAAGGGGAAACCAGAAACAGGAGGAGAATGAATGCTTTGTCTTTCTTGTTTTCTAATAGTTGTAATTAGTAATAGATTCTCATTTTACAGTAGTTGTAAGGTGATGTTGGGTTTATAGTACTTGTAAGAAGTAATACAGATGTAGCAAACTTTAACTTGACACTGATAACTTGCTGCAGTGTATCTAAAGAGGTAGTCCAATAGATTAAAAAAAACCTGCAGTGGACCTCCCACCCCATTTTTAGAAGTCCACACCTCCATGTATGGGGTGATGCAATCCCTTGCCACG
This sequence comes from Rhinoderma darwinii, assembly GCF_050947455.1. Classification (NCBI taxonomy): domain Eukaryota; kingdom Metazoa; phylum Chordata; class Amphibia; order Anura; family Rhinodermatidae; genus Rhinoderma; species Rhinoderma darwinii. The sequence goes on from NC_134698.1 coordinate 38,472,658, forward strand.
CTCCTCTCTAAACTAAGTTTCCCGGCATCCCCTTTCTGGTTTAATCCCTCCCCTCCATGCTCTTCCTTTCCACCCACACAAGCCCACAAACAGCAGTGTACGTATGCTGCTCATATCCCACCCACTCGCACTTAAAGAGGCTCTGTCACCAGATTTTGCAACCCCTATCTCCTATTGCAGCAGATCGGCGCTGCAATGGAGATAAGAGTAACGTTTTTGTTTTTTTTTAAAAACGAGCATTTTTGGCCAAGTTATGACCATTTTTATATTTATGTAAATGAGGCTTTCTAAAGTACAACTGGGCGTGTTTAAAGTAAAAGTACAACTGGGCGTGTATTGTGTTCGTTACATTGGGGCGTTTTTATTTCTTTTACTAGCTGGGCATTGTGTATAGAAGTATCAGCCACTTCTCTTCACAACGCCCAGCTTCTGGCAGTGCAGACACACAGCGTGTTCTCGAGAGATCACGCTGTGACGTCACTCACTTACTGCCCCAGGTCCTGCATTGTGTCGGACGAGCGAGGACACATCGGCACCAGAGGCTACAGTTGATTCTGCAGCAGCATCAGCGTTTGCAGGTACGTAGCTACATCGACTATATATATATTTTATTATACATTTTATTTCAATGATTTGTACAAAGACAGCACCGTGGCTCATTTTTCACTGTTGCAGCGCAGCACTGTGGTTCTGGGTTTGAATCTGATCATGGGCAATATCTAAGGAGTTTGTATGGTCTTCTCGTGTTCGCATGGGTTTCCTCCAGGTACGCAGTTTTCCTCATACACTCTAAGAACATACTGATGGGATAACTATCCTTCTACGAAATTGGCTTTAGTATGTATGTATGTATGTATGTATGTATGTATGTATGTATGACATAGGGAAATTCAGTTGTGAGCCTCCTTGTAGACAGGGATTGATGTGAGTCTCTGTACAGCGCTGCAAAATGTGTAGGTGCTAAATTAGGAACAATAAAGGCAGAAAAAAAAACAGCATTTTATTGCCTGGTGTACTTGAAGGAGGAGATTTTTGTGCTGATATAATGCAATGTGTTTCCGCCTGTTGATTTGAGTTGTCCCGGCTGCAATACAAGGCATGTGTTGTGGATATATTCTTCCGCACAGTTGTGAATGGGCTCCGATAATTGTACGACGACTCCTATCGAGCTGAGATCGGAAGCGTGGAAATAATAAGCTGCACTTTAAAGTGGCAGTATTTCCATAGACCATAAAGGAAGGATTTCATTTATTTTGCAGCACTTTTTGTGAAATTCAGTTTATTATTTTAGGGTATATAGACATTTATGATGGAGTGAGTGACTGAACATATGACAAATATCTTATGAGCACAGAGACTACAGGCTCAGGAGTTATAAGATTTTCCTCATTGCTGCTATAGCCTTCATGGAAAAGTGTTTTCTTTCCTTGGGGCTCAGAGGCCTCTCTACAGAGATCACTTCCAGGAAGGGAACTAACAGAACGCCATTCACAGAGGGGCAGGGCAGAGAACCAGCGTCCCTCTCTGTCTACATGCTGACAAGTTCAAATCTAACTGACTGCTACATAAACCTAACGCTTTGCCTCCTACAGATACACAGAGTACAGATTCTTGTCCTGCAGTTACAGAGCGTGTAGTTACCTCTTGTAAAAAAAAAAACACACAGAGTGGACGTGTCCGCTATAGATAAGGATAAGACAGACACATTCAATCTACAGGGGGTAGGGCTGTATGTGGGGGGCTATATGTGCAGCACTATCTACAGGGGGGTAGGGCTGTATATGGGGGCTATATGTGCAGCACTACCTACAGGGGGGTAGGGCTGTATGTGGGGCTATATGTGCAGAACCACCTACAGGGGGTAGGGCTGTATGTGGGGGCTATATGAGGAGCACTACCTACAGGTAAGGCTATATGTGCAGCACTATCTACAGGGTTATATTTGGAGCACTATCTACAGGGGGTGGGGGGCTATATGTGGAGCACTATCTACAGGGGGCACTCTGTGTGTGTGTGTGTGTGTGTGTGTGTGTATATGGTACACAGTGTATGGTACAATTATAATTAGAGGTGCTGTGTATGGCGCTATTATATTTAGGGGCATAGTGTGTGGCACAAAAAGAATTGTATCTTCGTTTATAGGTGAAGAAATGTTTGAAAAGTGAGATGAGATGCTGAAGACAGCCGAGTGGCAAACTGCAGAAATGGGCTGTGGACGGGACAAGTCATCATAGAGGTCTGGACCGGATGGAGAAGAAAAGAGCAAAAGAACAACTAGAATCTGAGACGTCACCGGTGAGTTACTTAATGTAAATGTTTATTCTGTCTCTAATCAGTAATGTAGTCACTGTATGATCTGCAGCGAGATGATGAGTGTCATGTTTTTTTTTGTGAAGCTGCTAGTGATGTAGAATAGGCTGGGGGGGGGGGGGGGCGCCATATCAATTTTCGCCTCTGGCAGAAAAAATGCTAGAATCGGCCCTGGACCTTCCACATGTCAAGTAGCTCTGGTGTAGAAAACCATATCATATGCAGTGAAAACCATTCAAACATCTCCAAGAACTGGATACTTTCATGCACCGTTTATAGAATCCCCTTATGTACAATAAACAATATATACGTAAATTAAAGCAGAGCTGCTGAATTTATATGTTGTTCTTCTACACACAACTCATACAATCTTGGTGGCATATGAATAAAAAAATTCTGTGTTAAGTTACCTGCCAGTAAAGGCTAACACATTTGTTCCAACCTGTTTTTGGGGCAGAGAACATTCGAGCAGGAAGTGCTTGGAGAGCAGGTGTCTGGTCCACAATAAAAGGCCATGTACTAAATACACGTCATGTTACAGTGTGGAGGTATCCAGAAGGTTGCTTTACTGAGATGCCATAAGAAAAGACATAGTCTTGAAATCTGGATGTTTAGCACAGAGCTTGTAATGTGCACCAGACATGCTTTCCTTAGTAGTCATTGTTATTGTGGGCACAAGTGATTGCAGCCTAATGGCCTCACCGAAATAGGTTGGTGGAAACTTTTAGTCTACACATAAAGGCTATGTAAACACAGAGGATCCACCAGTTATCGATCACATCCAAGTCATGAACTTAGATGTGATCGCTAACAGCTGGATCCTGCGTGTCTCTCCCTGTCAACGAAGCCTTTAGTCCCGCTTACCTGACGGATTTGGGTTTCAGCAAAAGATACAGCTTCTATGTATCCAGGAACATAGAAGCTGTATCTCAAAAAGTAAACTTTTTTTTTTTTTAATAAAAACCAATTCAAAAGTTGCATGAAACACCATAATACGTTGTTTTATGAAACAAAACAAAAAAGCGTTCAAAGGTTTATATAGCTAAGTGCATGTGGATTTCATTTTGACTCCTGGTTCCCTTACATGCCAGTCCCCACCTCACAAGCATTAGTGCTGATATGGAAAATGGTGCTCAATAAAACTGTGTGAATGGAAATGTCTTATTTATTTACAAGTATCATCTGAATGCTGCAGTTTTTTTTTTGTTTCTTTTTACAAATAAACAGAACAAAGCTGCCAAGATGGCCTGTGTGAAGACATCCTTAAATCTAAAAAAAGAGGGCATTAAATAAATGGTATCATCCACTGCTGAATATTTTAATGTACAGTGAGGGGAAAGGAAACATTATTTGAACACGGTAATGGCTAGCCAAGTTGTGAGCTATGTTATTCAACAACTTTGAGCTCTGATGAAAATCATCTATAAAATGTCAACACAATCTGTGAGAAACCATGGTGTATAATTTACAGAGGCACAAAAAACTAGTGCCCCACTCTCTCCTAAGAGAACTATATTTACAGCCCGAGAGACTCAAGGCAATAATGAACGAACCTATCCTGAATCAATTACTGTATTCATTATTAGCTGCTTTCTTTGTGCCATTTGGGCTAACAGTAGAATGGACCTGTCTTGTAAGGGCAGTATAGCGTTAAGACAAATCCGCTTTAAAGGGATTTTAATAGCGATGGACTATCCTTAGAATAGGCCATCAATATATAATTGTTGGGGTCTAACAGCGCTCCCGTCATTATTTCCTGTGGCACAGCGTGGTACATATGGTTACGGTTGTGCCTGGTACTGCAGTTCAGTCCTAATTCAGTTGAAGGAGCTAAAGTACCAGGTGCCGAGAGCCAAACCCTACCGATTAAATATTGGTGGTATATCCTAACAATAGGCTATCAATATTAAAGTCCCAGGAAATCCATTTCAACTGGCCGGTGAGGTAACAATTTTCGATAACATACAAACAATTTTACAATTTTTATCAATATTTTTTTGGTTTATAGCACTATTCTGACAGATGGAAATACATATATTGAAATATAGCACTATTCTAACATTCTCAGAAACACTTTTCACAATTTTTCTCAGTTCTTAGTGGTTAACCCTATGATTGTACTTTCCTGTCATCTGAGGTAATGCAAACACAAAATATCTCCTAAGATACAAATGATATTACATGGAAGAATCAATTATCTTATGGTAAAGGTTAGATGCTGTATACCCCTTTCCCGACAAGCAGAAAGCTTGTTGTATTGAGGGAAAATCTTGAGGGCAGATTTACTAAGGCTTCATGCACACGATCGTGCCCATAATCACGACCTGTAATTACGGGCACGGCCGGCCGCGGATAGCCGGCCGTTTTTACGAGCCGTGCTCCCGTTATAAAGTATAGGACCACGGTCCGTAAAATGAAAAAATAGGACATGTCCTATTTTTTTCGGCAGTTTTCTACGGCCCGGACACCCTCCCGTAGACATATGGGAAGGTGTCCGCCGGCCACAGAAATGAATGGGCCCGTAATTACAGGCGATTTTACGGTCGTGTGCATGGGGCTTAGGAGTGGTGTTTCATACGCAAGTCTCAGTTTGAAGCGCTCAAGAGTAATATACAACAAATTTATGGTGCATGGCTCTTAAAGCATTTCCGCATAATAATTTAATTTTTTTGTATGACAGAAAGTTATACAATTTTCCAATATACTTATAAATTCCTCACAGTTTTCAAGATCTCTGCTTGTTGTCATTCAGTAGAGGCATTTATTATTTTTTTCTAGTGGATAAAACTCTGTCCACGGTCATGTGAGGGACACACAGGTGCTGGGATCATTAGAATACACAGCTTTGATACACACACTGTAACTGAAACGAGCCGTGCACCTGTGTCCATCACTTGACCACGGACAGAAATTTATCCCGTGGAAGTAAACAATGTTTCTACTGGATAACAACTAGCAGAGATCTTGAAAATTGTGAGGAATTAATACAGAAAGTATATTGGAATTTAATAATTTGCTGAAAGTGGACAACTCCTTTAGGAAAGGATATATCAGCACTGAAGATCAGGACCATTTAACCACTTTATGAAGAAGGACGGATATATCTGTCCTATGCAGGAGCTAGTTCAGGCATAATGATGGACATATCCGTACTCTGATCACATGGGTACAGTGGCAGTTATACACAGCCGGGCTCCTGCCCCAACTGCCGGAATCGAAGCGCTCTTCGATTCTGGCAGTTTAACCCATTAGATGCCGCTGTCAATATCGACAGCGACATTTAATGTGTTTGACAGAGGGAGGGAGCTCCCTCTGTCACCCCATCGGCGGCCCCGCGGGGTGCTGTTCGCTTTCCATGGCAGCCGGGGGCCTACAAAGGTTCCCAGGTCTGCCTTCAGCCAGAGGCATGGCCTAATAGATTGCTTGTCAGTTTTACACTGCAAAAATGTAATTAAATCGTTAACTAAATTATATATATATATATATATATATATATATATATATATACCAAAAAAATAGATTACAGTAAAGATAAAACCACTTTTTTTCCACAAAAAAAAAATGGTTTTACTTAGTAAAAGTGTGTAAAAACAAGTAACACATACACATATATGGTATCGCCACGATCGTAACGACTCAAACAATAAAATTAACACATTAAGTCGCCGAATGAACGGCGTCCAAAAAAAACAAACAATTATTTTTTTTCTCCTATTCCCCCCATAAAAAATATAAGTTAATCAATAAGTTCCATGTACCCAAAAATAGTACTATTAGAAAACTACACCTTGCCCCGCAAAAATCAAGCCCACATACGGCTAAAAATAAATAAAAGTTACATCACTTGGAATGCAACAATGCAAAAACAAGTACATTTTTTCTAAAAGGGTTTTCAATTGTGGAAACGTAGGAAAACATATAAAAGGTGTACATATTTGGTATCCCTGTAATTGTGCCGACCCATAGAATAAAGGTAAGATGTTATTTACTCTCCATAGTAAACGGCGTAAATTTATAACGTGAAAATCAATGCTGGAATAGCTGCTTATTTTCAATTCTCTCCTAAAATAAAGTTAATAAAAGTTAATCAATATATTATAAGCATCTAAAAATGCTGGAATTGAAAAATGCAACACGTCCTGCAAAGACTCTTGGAATGCGACCGTGAGAAAACAAAAAATAATCCTTGGTCATTGACGTGCAAAATGGCCTGGTCATTAAGGGGTTAAACAGGCCAGTTGTAGTCAATGTACCTTAAAATTTGGATGTCATTCATGGCATGATCATAGAGGCAAACCTAAACAGGGACAGATAGCAGAGATTTTCTAGATATCTTGGGAATATGTAGAGGTTAACATCCAATAAATGTGTTACATCTTGCACTACCATGTGCTACAAAATGAAATCTACACCAGATGCGAGCTAGCGTAAATTTCCACTATAAAATGAACGTTACTTTCTGGCGAGAATTAAAGTGAATTTGTCAGAAATTATTGCTCAAATGGCGTGCACCATAATTTGCGACTTTTTAAATGCCAGAAAACTGAAGAACTTCATAAATTCCCCCCTTTATGTCTATGACTAGGTTTAGATTCAGCTGTACTCAACAATCTCAGTGCACTTCTAAATAGATATAAAATACTAACTACCAATGAAAGAAAACAAAAGATAAAGCAAACATGAAACTTGGGTCACTAAATGAAAGGCCTTGAAGGTTTGCTTCAAAGTGTGGACAAGCCATAAAAATACTAAAATAAGTAATCTTCTTAGTTCTGTGCAAAGATAATAATTGTCTAAATATGGGCCCAATATTTGTGTTCTCAATTTAATTGATAATCTGTTGCTAGTCTAGTCAATTAGGATGTGGATCAGACCTGTAACTTCAATGAATTATGTCTTTGACTAAAGTCCACTTCACATAGGAAATATTGACCTAAATACACCTATCAGGATTTTAAGTCAAAACCAGGAGTACGTAGGTCCAAAACACGGAAGAGGTGTAAATCTTTCCATTATATTTTTTCTCTATTTATGTCTGTTACAGGAGAATATTGTTACCATCCAGAAACTCTGTCTTATGACCACATCTAAAATATCTGGTAAATAGATATAGTATATACTGATATTAGTCAGTGACGTTGACCCATTGAGGTGTCAGTATGCCCAGAAGTCATTTGGTCATAGATTCTTCTCTACTGCCTAATTAGCATTTTAATGGACCTCAGTACAGGAAGAAGCCATAGTTAACTGGATGTGGAGGAAGCTGCGCATACTGGGAATATATTTACTTATACTGTACAGATGCACATTGGAAGGTATATGGGTAATCTTAAAACAAAGTCAATGGAGTGGGCAGAGTCAACTCAGAGATAGGAACATACAGGCCATGTGAAGCTTGTGGCTCTCTCTTTTCCTGACACCCCTGGATGAACAGCACTTAACATCAGGAACAGGTTAAGTTACATTATATGTGTGCTTACTGTGTATGTATATAAATAAGTATAATACCATTACAGCTGACGTTATATGTGTACATAGAGATATTCTAGGAATCTTATGTGGATTATAGATAAGTAGATTATATATATGCTATTTATGCATGAGTCTCTATATTTACATACACTAATGGTCAGGCGCTGTATGTGGCTTTATTTATAAGTGTAGCACCTGGAGACCATATAGGGTTGGGACCTGGATTTATTAGTCACATGTGCAAAGTGCCCAGGGAAGGTAGGAAAAGGAGGTGGCTGTGTATGGTTGTGTTCTCTATGTAATGTATTGTATCTTGATGTAATGTATTTGCTTTGTCACTTCTATGTTGTAATTCAAGTATTTTTTACATATTTAAGTATCTGCGAGGGTTTTATGTCAGTCCTGTAGTGTGTGAGACACTGGCGTGTGTGTACATTGTAAACAATACAAAGTGAGCAGACTGTACAAGAAACAGGGGTAACGGACTAGGACGGAATAAAGGGAGAAAATATGGATAGTCAAAAGTCTCCTTTTTCAATGTCCCAGTGCTGGTTTTGGCTTACAAATACTGATGCAAAATACTGACCAAAAAACTGCTGTGGGAAAGCTGCGTAAGACTCAGGCTGTTGCATTGTTTTCAGTGAACTATGGCTAAACCATTTTCCGTGATATTCGCAAAATCGTGGCAAAATGGTTTCGGTTTTGCTGTATTTTGCGGCAAAAACTGCAAAGTGTGAACATACAGCCTCAGTGTGAGACTGGATCAGTGATTAGAATTGTTGAATTGCAGCACTTGGTGACTTTGAATCTGACCAAGGCACCATCTACAAAGAGATTGCATGTTTTTTTCCCCAGAAAGAGTGTAAGTCTTTAGTACATGACTTAAAGGAAAGTAAAGTATATTATGAGATTCACTGTAGACTGGGGCTGATGTGAGTGCATCATCTGCCTAGTGCTGCAAAGTATGTTGAAGCTATATAAATACTGGAAAATAAATACAATTTAAGGTAGTGATCCGGTAAACATACTGAAGGGTCCTTTAAAACATTCTCTAAACTATATATACACATATACACACAGTGCCCAAAAATTCCGGAACACCCTCATAACTTTTGAACGGCTCGAGGTAGGGGGTTGAAATTGAAATCTACCAGTTTACGCCCGAAAAAACCACCGCCACCCACTTGGGGGCGGTGGGGTGGGCGGGAGCAGCAAAATTTTGAATGGCACGGGGGGGTCGAGTGGGGGCTCATTTGAAAGCACTTTTCAATACAAAAATGATACTGCAAACAATTTTGAGAGAATTTTTCGCTGAGATATTTAACGTTAAAGTTATCATCTTCATTATCGAAATACCGCTGGTGTTAGCATTACCCAAAATGTACCGCGCGGGTAAAATCCTAAATGTATGTGGGAGCGTGTATGTGTGAGCTTGGGAATGTGACATCAAGGAGACTTTAAATTACGTATTATTACAATCGGCCTCGGCGATACAAAATGGACCTTGTCTACGATTGTAACATGATTTCATGTGTACACATTTCGGTAGTCGCTTGTGAATTTCAGAGAGCGCTAATTCGGAGAGTAATTTTCATTTTTGTACATTTCTATTGTCATATCACAAAATGCATTTGACCGAAATGGAAAGGATCACTTTATTGATGATGAGAGGTTATGGCGAAGAAAAAATAAGATCCTATCGAGAAGTAGCTAAATAATACAAGAAAAAACACACGGCGCCACATAGCGTAAGTAAGCCCAAAATAACAGTCAAGCGATGACAGGTGTAGGCTTACCACAAGAAGTAAGATCAGTCACGTAGGATAATAAGTGCTGCAGCCGAAATCCCAGACGGTCACACCAATGGGTCTCCGTATAGAAATGATTGCAGAGGAAAAACGGGATATAAACGGCGCTGCTACTCAAGAATGATGCTTGGATTGGTTATGATGATATGATCTTTATTCAATAGGCACTATTGAATAAAGATCATATCATCATAACCAATCCAAGCATCATTCTTGAGTAGCAGCGCCGTTTATATCCCGTTTTTTCCTCTGCAATCATATCGAGAAGTAGCGGCTTTATTCAATGCCACTTGTACTATCCGTGATCCAATTTCATTGTCATATGTTTAAAGGAATGGTCATCGTTTCGAAATAACCGGTTCAATTAAAGAGGCTCCAAGATCCGGAAGACCCAAACATGCTAGTAATGATGAAAAAGCTTTAGATGTTCTGCTCACTGTACATTATAATCCTCATACATCTGTCTCAAAAAGCGACTACCGAAATGTGCACGCATGAAATCATGTTACAATCGTAGACAAGGTCCATTTTGTATCGCTGAGGCCGATTGTAATAATACGTAATTTAAAGTCACCTTGATGTGACATTCCCAAGCTCACACACACGTGCCCACACACATTTAGGATTTTACCCGCGCGATACATTTTGGGTACTGCTAACACTGGCGGTAGCCGATAATAAAGATAATAAATTTAACGTTAAATATCTTAGCGAAAAAAATCATATCTCAAAATCATTTGCAGCATCGTTATTGTATTGAAAAGAGCTTTAAAATGAGCCACCAGTCGACCCCCCGTGCCATTTAAGATTTTGCTGCCCCCGTTCCCAATGCTGCAAAGTAAGAATGCTTTAAAAAATTAAAGTGTTAGCATTTTTTTTAATCAATTAACAAAATACAAAGTGAATGAATGGAAGAGAAATCTAAATTAAATCAATATTTGGTGTAACCACCCTTTGCCTTCAAAACAGCATCAATTGTTCTAGGTTCACTTGCACAAAGTCATGGATTTTGTAGGATTATAATTAGGTGTATGATTAACCAATTATACGAAACAGGTGATTTTCATATATCAGTTGAAACACAGTCAATAACTGTAACAGAAACAGCAATGTAGGAGGCTTAAAACTGGGTGGGGAACAGCCAAACTCTGCTACAAAAGGTGAGGTTGTGGAAGACAGTTTCATGTCACAGGTCCACCATGGCAAGACTGAGCACAGCAACAAGACACAAGGTAGTTATACTGTATCAGCAAGGTCTCTTCCAGGCAAAGATTTCAACGAAGACTGGGGTCTCAAGATGCGATGTTCAAGCTCTTTTAAAGAAGCACAAAGAAACGGGCAACTATGAGGACCGTTCACACAGTGGTCGGCCAAAGAAACATAGTGCAGCAGATTAAAGACACATCATGCTTACTTTCCTTAGAGATTGGAAGATATTCAGCAGTGCCATCAGCTCAGAAGTGGCAGAAACCAGTAGGACCTAGGTACTCTCATCTACTGTTCAGAGAAGTTTCACCAGAAGTGCTCTTCATGGAAGAATTGCGGCCAAAAATCCATACCTTCGACGTGGAAACAAGGTCAAGTGACTCAACTATGCACGAAAAGTTAGGAACTGGGGTGCAGAAAAATGGCAGCAGCTGCTCTGGACTGAGGAGTCAAAATGTGAAATATTTGGCTGTAACAGAAAGCAGCTTGTTCGCCGAAGTGCTGGACAAACTGGAGAGTGCAATATAATTGTACAGATTATAGGTGACATTAAAGGTTGAAAAAGTTCTGAAATTATTCATCTTTAACTGATTTTGTAACAAGCCAAAAACCTGGCATTTTAACTATACTATATATGTAACGTCTGTGGTCGCTGACCACGAACTCCTTCCATTCAGTTGACGCCCTTCTCTTAAAAGGTGTCTGCACATACGGCCGTCCTGCTCCACAGTGACCACCAGGGTGCGCTCATGAGCTCAGTCCAGACTTAAGAAGTCAGAGGGCACGCATGTTGGTGATTGAGCTAATTGCTCCAGAGAACCCTGGGCTATAAGAAGGTCCAAGCCCCATCCTCCCACGCCTGAGCTTTGTTGTTGTATTCCAAGTCTGTCTTGCAAATGGTCCCCTAGTGTTTCCTGCTCCCAGTGTTCCCTGTTCCTGTATCCTGATCTAGAGCCGTGCTGAGCTGTAGCCGTGCTGTGCTGCATACCACGCCTGTCCTGCTTCTCCACGCCTGACGTCTACCTGCTGCCTAGTTCCTGCCAAGCCTGCCTTGTTACTGTCTGAGCTGCCACAGGTACCCTATATAAACTATAGACTCTGACCTGCGCCCTTTTGGCCAGCTGCCATACCGCCAAGGCGGTATGGCCCAGTGGGTCCACGAACCCTACGTGACAATATATAGATAGATAGATAGATATAGTATAGTTAAAATGCCAGGTTTTTGTCATGTTACAAAATCAGTTAAAGATGAATCATTTCAGAACTTTTTCAACCTTTAATGTCAACTATGTATATATTCCTGTGGCTACTTGAGGTAAAGCAGTTTGTTAATTGTGATATAATAGATTCCAAAATGTGCCAATTGTGAATAAAGGGAAATTAGCTGATGCTTCACTATCACAGAAAAGTCCCGACATCTGCCCTTTGATTACACGTGTTATTACTAGTTGTTATTATTGTCGCCTTGTCTTGCTCTTCTCTATGCCAGTCTCCTTCCTGCTTATGGAGCTGCCGCTGCACAAGCCCCTGGTGTGTCAGCTCTGAAACATGTATTTATGATTAACACATCCACATTAACACTATAATGCAGGAAGATGTCTCTGGCGATTTATATAGAGTGCTCCCGGCTAGACTCTCCCTACCAGGAAATTCAATCAAAGAAAAATTTAACCCTTCTGGGTAAGGGCAATACACTGAACCTAAGGAATGATTAGTTGATGCTTATGATGCCAAGGTCTTTACAATGGAAAATTATACAATAGACACTAAATGTGTTATAAAGAATAGACTGGAGTTTTATTTCCCAAGACTTCTATCTTACTTATTTTTTTGGAATACGACAAGGCGATTCTTTCGTTTCTAGTATCTTAATAATGGCTTATATGTTTCAGTTAATACAGTCTGCACTGTGATCATTCCCATCTGTATCTCTTTTCATGACTGTTACATTTTAGCTTTCAAACGAAGGTATAACTTTACTTGTTTATCTGTTAAAAAAAGCATTTCCCTCTAAAACTCACTTATAAACATTTGCCTTGTCCCTTTCTCCACTATTAAGTTGCTTTACGTTTTATTTTGATTGGTCCTATTTTCTGGGAAGACTGCATAATAACCAATATGACTGCCATTACAACACCGAAGGGGGTTGTCACCCAGTTATCTGACACACCTAAAGTCTGGCTATGCAGCGATTCAGGAGTGGGGATATTTCCTTTTCTGTGCATCTGGCAGTCCAAAGGGTAACTAACACAAACTCAAAAAATATTGTGCCTTTTACATAGAATATGCTGAATTTATGCTTATGAATGTAGCGTATTCATGAGGCGACATGTACCCCCCTGCCCCACTCCTTCCATCTGAATGACAGCAGCCAATGTATACAGTATACTGAGGAGGTGTTACTAAACAGGGAGGAGGGCAGCGGAGGTGGGGAAAGAGGAGGCTGTGTTCTCTTCATAAATATGTAACCAATTGTACCCAAAGAGGGCTGAAAGAGATTAACTCAGGAAGTAGTGATACAGTGTGTTACATCAAAGTAATTAGACAAATCCATTAGTCGTCTATATCACTAAGAGAAATCCACAATAGAAAACCAAGCATAACTTGGTGCATTGATCAAGAGCAGATGGAGAAACCTACAGACAGAAAAAAGATCAACTCTAGCACAAACGTAATAAGTATAAAAATATATGAATTGAACTAAAGATAGATACAACTAATGAATATGCCAGACACTTACGAGTCAAATAATGGGAGATAAAAGGAAATCAGATAGATCCCTTGGCGCTGCCCGGTAATAGATTTGTTTTTGTAGAAGAAATCTCTCATACAAGTAGTAAACTGGAATAGTTTATTAATACTGTGTCTAAAAGGCGACACGTTTCGAACCCGGACCGGCTTCTTCCTCAGACCAACACATGTAAAACAATTTCCCCGAATGTGGGATGATATGGGCAAAAAGACCGGCAAAGTAATACATCAGACGTTATAATTGTAATAGGTTAAAAGTCACACGAAGTGCGTTTTTAAAAACATTCATTGTTGCATTCTCTTTTTACATGAAAACGGGGGTCTGTTGGGTCAACTACTCGAGTACGTACAGATTATGTTTTCTCAAGGAAGCGGTGGGTAAATTTGAAGGTTTTTTTCAGAGATGGCATGACGGCTTGCGTTCCTTGACTCCTTGCATAAGTCTAGCGGGCATGCCATCAGGGAGTGAGTGCTAAGGTTCATGAAGTAATGAATAAAACGAAATAAACAGAAGTTAGGGAGGGGGGTTGTGATCGAACTATGTGGGTAATGGTTTGTACGTAAAAAAAATTCAATTCACGATAGGGTACCAGAGTATGATCGGCATACTCATCATTTCAATCAAGGGGTCACAGGTTTCCCCGAGTGGGGGATGATATAGGCAAAAAGACTCGTGAACCCTTGATTGAAATTATGGATATGCCGATCATGCCCGTTTTATTCATCCCTCATGAACCTTTCCAATCGCTCCCTGATGGCTGTCACAAAAGGTCTGTGGACCCACTGGGCCGTACCGCCTTGGCGGTATGGCAGCTGGCCAACAGGGCGCAGGTCAAAGTCTATAGTTCGTATAGGTACCTGTGGCAGCTCGGACAGTAGCAAGGCAGGCTCGGCTGGGACTAGGGAGCAGGTAGACGTCAGGTGAGGTGAAGCAGGTCAGGCGTGGTATTCTTTGGCTCAGCACAGTACTGGACCAGGATAGTATGGAATGCAGGGAACAGGAACACGCTAGGAGACCATTGCATAGACAAACTAGGAAAACAACAACGCTCAGGCATCAAAGCAGGGGGCTGGACCCCTCTTATAGTCCAGGGTACTCACGGCCAGATGTTCATCAGAGTCCGGTACGTGCACTGGCCCTTTAAGAGCGGGCACGAACATGCGCGCGAACCCTACGGGATCCGGCTGAGGTGAGTGTAAGCGAGCGCTGGCGTCTCTTGAGGAGGAGGCTGGGGCCAGCACTTGCCAACTCGTTGCTGTGGCTGTCAGGGAGAGATTGGAGCTGACGGCCCGCAGCCACGACAATGGCATACCAGGTAGACTTACGCAAGGAGTCAAGGAACGTAAGCCGTCATGCCATCTACAAAAAAGCCTTTTTTTCAAACTTACACACCACTTCCTTGAGAAAATATATTCTGTATGTACTCGAGTAGTTGACCCAAATGACCTCCATTTTCATGCAAAAAGATAATGTAACCATGAATGTTTTTTTTTAAAAACGAACTGTGTGAACTTTAACCTATTGAAATTTTAGCCTGTAATTTTCTACTATGGCAGTATTTTTGCCTGTATGAATACACTATTCTAGTTCACTTATTTGTGTGAGAGATTTTTTCTATACGAACAATCGATTACTGGGCAGCGCCAAAGGATCTATCCGATTTCCTTTTTATCTCCTATTTGTAAATTGATTTCTGGACGCAAGTCGCTCAGATTGGAACCCAGGCTGCAGCACCAGCACAGACTAAAGCCCTATTGCATGTTGTGCTTCCAGCACAACAATATCAGGTCAGCAGAACTGATCATGTATCACTGCCGTTCTTTTAAAATTGGATGATGCGCTTATATGCGCCTTGTGTGTTTTTTATGCCTTTCTTTTTAGCATCGCAAGTTTACTAGTCCAGCCAATTCTTTGTAAAGGGGATTAGCCAAATATTTTTTGGGGTAATTTTTTTTTTGGGCCTAGTAACTCTTTTTTTGGACCTGACCTATAATATTCTGCCCTTAACTTTAACTAGGGCACCATAATTATATGGGCAGAATCATTTTAACTACAGTATGCAAAGTTAAATTAGAATCTATACAATATGCAGTTTGGGATCCTAGGAAAAATGGGTGACAATCCCTATAGTGGCAGCCATATTAGTAGTGACTATGCTTTGTCTCAAGAAGAAAAGGACACTTCAAGGACTTTCTTTTATTTTTTTAAATAGTTTAGAGATAAATTCCCTCTAATCTATGTGACGCTTTATTATATATGATGAAGCTGTGCTTTGCTTAATTTATACGTTGCCAAACCTTCTGAATTACCTGCTGTGAATTTATGTGTCTACATTTTTACGTACTGCAATTGTGTATCGTAATAGCAACTAAAATGCTAAATACTTGCTTTTAAACATGCCTTTTAGTCTTCTTAAATTCCTTTTAGAGGGATAGTTTTCATATGAACAAATTGTACATTTAGATATTTGTCAGTGTACCCATCAGTACTGTACCCTGGACTTTCTATCATCAGATGAAATATACATGGATATGTTGCAATGTCATGTCTATTTTACATATAGAGGACTTTTGGGTGGACGACTTATTCAAAAGGGCTTGCATTCGCACTGTATAGCAAGTCAGGGCAATGGCCGGAACAGTAATTTTCAGAGCTGGCTGCTGCTAGGTACTGATTGTCATGGGCTCTCGGACTTCCAATTTGTTTCGCTATGTATATTCTTACACATTCTGATGCTGGGGTTTAGAGGTGACAGTGGTGGCAGCCAGAAAGAGTACATTGCCAGATAATTAAGGGCATCCAAATGCAGCTAATATCCACGTGGCCCACTCAGCTGTAAAAGGACGAAATAGGTAGTTTACAGTATAAAAACATCACACCCTGGTATAACAGCAGAACTCTGCAGAAGAATTACTACAGCATTACAGGAAATTCTGCTCTATAATACACCCCCTCCTCACCCCGAGAAACAGAACATTCTGAATACAATGCTCCAGAGTATTCCTTCTCTCTGGTCTTATCTGCCTCCTATTGTTTTATCCTCTTTTCCATATCAGAGCCATAAGTATTTCATTACCGGTTATCTGTCCGGTACCCTGAGAAGCAGTAACAATTAACACCCCCAGTCCCCCTCCCTCATCTTCTTTCAACGTGATTGATACTGGCCTTAGCTTTCAATTTGTTCCAGTACACAGATCATGAAATTCTAAATGTGATCATCCTTATTGACCTACACTTTCCTGCGCCAGGCTACAATAGGCAGTATGCATTTATTATGTGAAGAAATTTAACCAGTTCTCAGCTACAGCACCCTGACAATCATGTGATGCAGGGAAAATTAGGAGGTTAATGTTATCTTAATAATGGATTATAAGAACACATAAAATAGGAATTATGTCAGTGCAATAATTTATTCATCATGGAGCACACAGAAAGCAGTGATGACTACATCCCTACTCAAAGATGCCTTAAAGTTCTGTTTTATGTCATATTGAATAATGACCCATTCATATCTATCAGGAATAAGTCTACCCCAGATTAGTTTGGCAATATGGTGGCGTCCTTCCACTTCAATGAAAACCTAATCACCTCTGCATGAAATCCCCACATCCCCAAAATCCTTAGAGCTGCAGAGCCTGGCAATACATTATGCATTGGCCTGTTCACATTGGCGTCATGGGTTCCATTTTTTAAAGGATTCGTGACAAATATGACAGATCCATTTTGTAACGGATCCTTATGAATCCAATTGACTAATAAAGGATCTGTCTTATTTACCAGATAGAATAGGATAGCAGACTTCTCTAATATGCCATTAGGAGTCATGGAAACCTGACTCTAGAATACATTCTTAGTGAAGCAGATCTGACAACACAGGCATGAGTGAGGACACTGGTCCAGAATATAACCTACCCTGCAATGCTTTAACAACAAAAACTTGACCATTAGGGCTCATGACTTGCACCTTTCCCCTCATCCATATGACATATAGTGACATAAGCTCACTAACAGATTTCACTCACATTAACAAAAAAAACACAGACGAAGGCTCTCAGCCGAAACGTACGTCGGGTGTTACACCAGACTGCACAAATCTATGGGTAAGTTGCTTATACAATATATCCACATATACTTGTTATGTAACCATTTGTTTTGGTCTGGTGCCGACTGCATCTTTGCCTTCAAATGATTACTCAGACCTGGGACTCTCCATATTATCTAGAACACATTACATGTCTCCTGGGTTTATATATTGTATACACTATGTAGAGCACTGAATGTGCATTCAAGGTTGCAGTTACTCCCAGCCTAACTCATGATACTTCCAAAACACATATATGTTTATTTATTATCCAACTATTGACAACCGTCTGGCCAAATCTGCTTCACACTGTGGTAATCATCTTTGATTTTAATGTGTGTTTTTTTATATTTTGTACCAATAAAATTATATATTTTATCAGTACAAGCATGGTTTTGACTCTATTTTTAGGTTTTTATTTTAACACATATATATATGTGTGTGTGTGTTTGTGCGCGCGCGTGTGTGTGTGTGTGTATATATATATATATATATATATATATATACACACACAAATATATAAATCCCATCCTAATAAATGATGCCTTTGCATTAATGGCCATCTCAGACCATCATCCCAATAATGAATTACTCTATCATGATGTTAGCCTGTTTTAGGGCCTAAATTGTCATGCTTATGCCTAAGATCTCACTAAATTAAAGGGATTAATTCCAAATAGTGCCTTCTTACTCCAGCATTCACATGTTCCCACAAATAGCTCATTGTTGAAGAAGGTGACCAATAAACCTCTGTTTAAAGTGGGGGGAAAAACACCTTTTTGAATGGTTAGCTTTGAGAAACGGCTGAATAGTTTTGCACATAATTATTATTATTGTTATTATTGCTGTTATCTTGCAAGCTCCTTTAAAGTATGGATCATTTCTAGTCCATATAAACTACATTGAGGTACCTTCTTTCATAATGATCTAAAGACAACACAAATAGACTTTTACAATTGCATTCATCAATATGGAAGCTGGATTGATTTCATGGTTAAAATTGATCTGTTTCAGCAATTTACAATAATCCAAAATTTATCGAACAAGAGTAACAGACTGATTTGATTTTTCTTTACTCTATTTGTCTCTGAAAATCCCAATGATGCAAATTCATCCCATAAATCTAAATATCAATCCTGAATTTAAAAGCACTGTGTCTACTCTCTCGAGTCAAACAGTAGTTAATACTTTTGCCTACACATTTCTAAGATGTCCCCTTAGTGCCTTTGCCGCAAACAAATTCACTTAGGAGATTTACCAATTTGATTTAATCTCTTTTAATGTGCATGCTTGTGGATTTTTATAAATACAGACAAATGTTGCATCTACAGTCTCTTTCCTTTAGGCTATTTTGCGTTTTGTCATCTTTCCAATTTTGGATGCAGCTGAGTTCTTGCACCATGCTTTTGAAATATTCAGGCCATTCCACACATAAAAGACAGGATCCTAGCGAACTAGAAAAAGTAAGCATCACCAGTCAACACCTAAAGCTGGATTTACACGAGCGTGTGCATTTTGCGCGCGAAAAAAACGCAGCGTTTTGAGCGCGCAAAAAGCACTTAACAGCTCCATGTGTCATCATCATATGATGCGTGGCTTTCGCGCAGCCGCCATCATTATGACACTGTTTGTACACTGCGTTCCAAATTATTATGCAAATGTTATTTTTCGCTGATTTTCCTAAATAGTCGATGCAAATGACAGTCAGTATAATCTTCAAGCCATCAACCGTTGGAGTATAATGCAAATTTTATTGAACAAATCTCCTAATGATAACAGATTTTTTTTTTAGAAGTAAAAAAAACTCAAAATGCACTGTTTCACATTATTATGCACAACAGAGATCAAAACATTTTAAAGGTTGTAAAGAGAACTAAAATGGTAATCTGTTGAATTTGCAGCATCAGGAGGTCATATTTACAGAAATCAAAAGCTCTTTCAATCAAAAAAAAACTTAACAGGCCAAGTTACAAGTTAACATAGGACCCCTTCTTTGATATCACCTTCACAATTCTTGCATCCATTGAATTTGTGAGTATTTGGACAGTTTCTGCTTGAATATCTTTGAAGGATGTCAGAATAGCCTCCCAGAGCTTCTGTTTTGATGTGAACTGCCTCCCACCCTTATAGATATTTTGCTTGAGGATGCTCCAAAGGTTCTCAATAAAGTTGAGGTCAGGGGAACATGGGGGCCACACCATGAGTTTCTCTCATTTTATGCCCATAGCAGCCTATGACACAGAGATATTCTTTGCAGCATGAGATGGTGCATTGTCATGCATGAAGATAATTTTGCTACGGAAGGCATGGTTCTTCTTTTTGTACCACGGAAGAAAGTGGTCAGTCATAAACTCTACGTACTTTGCAGAGGTCATTTTCACACCGTCAGGGACCCTAAAGGGGCCTACCAGCTCTCTCCCCATGATTCCAGCCCAAAACATTACTCCACCACCTCCTTCCTGACGTCGCAGCCTTGTTGGGACATGGTGGCCATTCACCAACCATCCACTACTCCATCCATATGGACCAACCAGGGTTGCACGGCACTCACCAGTAAACAACACGGTTTGAAAATTGTATTTCTGAGCCCACTGCAACCGTTTCTGCTTGTGAGCATTGTTTAGGGGTGGCCGAATAATAGCTTTATGCACACTTGCAAACCTCTGGAGGATCCTACACCTTGAGGTTCGCGGGACTCCATAGGCACCAGCGGCTTCAAATACCTGTTTGCTGCTTTGCAATGGCATTTTAGCAGCCGCTCTCCTAATCTTATTAATTTGTCTGGCAGAAGCCTTCCTTATTATGCCTTTATCTGAACGAACCTGTCTGTGCTCTGAATCAGCCACAAATCTTTTCACAGTACGATGATCACGCTTAAGTTTTCTTGAAATATCTAATGTTTTCATACCTTGTCCAAGGTGTTGCACTATTTCACGCTTTTCGGCAGCAGAGAAATCCTTTTTCTTTCCCATATTGCTTGAAACCTGTGGCCTGCTTAATAATGTGGAAAATCCGTCTTAAGTAGTTTTCCTTTGATTGGGCACACCTGGCAAACTAATTATCACAGGTGTCTGAGATTTATTACAATGATCCAAAGAGCCCTAAGACACAATACCATCCATGAGTTTAATTGAAAAACTAATAATTAAATGTTTATGACACTTAAATCCAAAGTGCATAATAATTTGGAACATGGTGTATGTTTGTAAACAGAAAAGCGCATGGTGCTTTTCTGTTTTCATTCATACTTTTTACTGCTCTTGCGCGAATCACGCGCGTCACATGGACATACGCTGCGTGAAAATCACGGACTGTCTGCACGGCCCCATAGACTAACATAGGTCCGTGCGAGGCGCGTGAAAATCACGCGCGTTGCACGGACGTACTACACGTTCGTGTAAATAAGCCCTTAGTAAAACAGAAAAGTGATATATGAAAGCTAGAATTCCCGTTATATAATTCTAACAATCAACTGTAAAGTCAATATCCAGTATCGGCTTCTAAGCTACAAATACCACTAAAAACAGGACCAAAACTGCTTTATCACAACTATTACAAGTTGTAGACCAGAAGTTCTGAGTAAATGAAATTAGTTAATTAGGGAACACAAGAGAGTATTGAACAGGCACACAGTAGATGCCCCAATGGCTGAAGAGAATGATAAGTTTGGAGAGGCAAGAGAAAAATGTGACAAAGATTAGGGGAGAAGGGATGGACAAGAAATAGTGTAACATCCGCGGTTGCAGACCACAGACTCCTATCATCCTGCAGACATCTTCCTCCCCAGAGATGCTAGCACATGCGGCCGTCCTGTCCTGCAGTGACAACTAGGGTGCGCGCTTGAGCTCATTCCTGGCCTTGATTGGTCAGAGCACACAAACGTTTTAGATTTCATACGAAAACCCTCTTCCCCGGCCGGGGGCCAGGTTCTTCTTAGTCAAAAAGAAGGACGGATCTCTTCGAGCCTGCATCGACTTCTGGGGTCCCAACCAGATCACGATCAAAAATAAACATCCATTGCCACTGATTTCTGAACTTTTTGACCGCATACGAGGAGCCAAGATTTTTATCTAAGCTGGACCTGCGTGGGGCTTACAACCTAATCCAGATTCACCGGGACGACGAATGGAAGATGGCATTTAACACCAAGACGGGCACTATGAATACCTGGTGATGCCTTTCGGTCTGGGTAACGCTCCAGTGGTCTTCCAAGATTTCGTTAATCACATCTTCCGTGACCTCCTCTATGTCTGTGTTGTGGTCTATCTCGATGACATCTTCATTTTTCCTCCAGACCTGACGACTCATCAGAAACATGTCTGTCAAGTTTTGCTGCGATTAAAGGAAAATCGCCTGCATGCCAAGCTGGAGAAGTGCATGTTTGAGAGAAATACTCTACCCTTCCTGGGCTATAACATCTTGGATCAAGGCCTAAAGATGGATCCTGAGAAAGTAAAGGCCGTCTTGGAATGGCCACGTCCTTAAGGTCCATACAGCGTTTCCTGGTATTCGCCAATTTCTACCGGCAGTTCATCCCAAACTTCTCCTCACTGACAGCTCCCATATCCACCCTCAACAAAAAAAGGCATGAACGCCAAGGTGTGGACTCCCAAAGCGGAATCTGCATTGAATAGCCTGAAGAGTGCCTTCACATCAGCCTCTACCCTCCATCATCCTGATGTATCTCAATAGTTTTCGTTGGAGGTGGACGCCTCCTCTGTTGGTGCTGGCGCACTTCTGTTCCAGAGAGGTCCCAAGGGCAAGGCAGTGGTATGTGGCTATTAATCTAAACTTTTCTCTTCCACAGAGCGCAACTACTCGATTGGGGATCGGGAGTTACTGGCCCATCAAATTGGCCCTGGAGGACTGGAGACATCTACTAGAGTTCATCCCATCCTGAGATTTACTGACCACAAGAACCTCACCTATCTCCAGATGGCCCAACGACTGAACCCCCGTCAAGCCAGGTGGTCGCTGTTCTTTGCCCGGTTCCAGTTTGAGCTCCACTACCACCCTGCCAACAAGAATGTGAAGGCCGATGCCTTGCCCAGGTCGTTCGAGACAGAGGACACCATGGAGTCTCCACAAAACATCATTGATCCGTCCTGCATTATCTCGGTCAACCCTCTGCAAGTAAGAGACATCCCTCCGGGAAGGACTTTTCTGCGCTTGGCAGACAGAAGGATAGTCCTTCGCTGGGGACACGGCTCCAAATTGGCTGGTCACGCGGGTGCCCGTAAAACCCAAGACCTGATTGCCCGTCATTTCTGGTGGCCCACGCTGCCCAAAGACATCATGGACTTTGTCTGGTCCTGCACGGTGTGCGCGGCTAAGAAGGTTGCTCACTCCAAGCCTGCTGGCCTGCTCCAGCCACTGCCTGTGCCCAATGTTCCCTGGCAGCATATAGCAATGGACTTTGTCACGGACCTGCTTCCCTCTGCTGGATGCAGTGCCGTCTGGTTGTTTTAGTTCAGCTGACCAGTCTACCTTATGCTTCTCGACTGGCCGACCTCTTCATCCAACACATCTTCCGCCTGCATGGCTTACATCTGCATATCGTGTCGGATGAGGGGGTTTAGTTCACCTCAGAATTATGGAGAGCCCTCTGCAAACTCCTTGATTTAAAGTTGGACTTTTCCTCAGTCTACCATCCCCAGTCCAATAGCCAAGTCGAGAGGATCAACCAAATCATGGAGAACTATCTACGACACTTCAGCTCCAGGCAGCATGATGACTGGGTGCAGCTTCTACCTTGGGCCGAGTTCTCCTTTAACAACCACACAAGTGAGTCCACTGCTTCTACACCGTTCTTTATGGTCTACGGCCTATATCCACAAATTCCTCTCCCTGTGTCCGCTAGGTCCCAGGTGCCTGCAGCTTACACTGCATTAAGGGACTTCCTACAGATCTGGCAGCAAACCCTATCCTCTATTCTACTGGCGGTCAATCGCATGAAGCGAAAGGCAGACACAAGGAGAAGAGAGCCTCCCCAGTTTCTTCTGGGTACCAAGGTCTGACTGTCCTCAAGGAATATCCGGCTGAGGGTGTTGTCGTGCAAATTCGCTTCCAGGTTCCTCGGACCCTTTGAGATCCTCCAGCGGATCAACCCGGTCTCTTTCAACCCAACTCCTTTCACGTGTCTCTTCTGAAGTCTGTGGTCCTGAACCGCAACTCTAAGACTCTTAGCCCTGCAGTTGCCCCCAACGGTTCTGCCGATGTATTCGAGGTCAAGGAGATCTTGGACTTCAAGAGGATAAGAGGAAAAGCCTTTTACTTGGTGGTTTGAAAGGGATTTGGTCCAGAAGAGAGATGGTGGGAGCCAGAGGAAAATGTCACGGCTCCTTCCCTCATTAAGAAGTTCCTCTCTCGTTCTGGCTCCAAGATGAGGGTGCGTAAAAGGAGGATACTGTAACGTCCGCGGTCACAGACTCCTATCATCCTGCAGACGTCTTCCTCCCCAGAGATGCCAGCACATACGGCCGTCCTCTCCTGCAATGACCACTAGGGTGCGCGCTGGAGCTCATTCTCGGCCTTGATGGGCCAGAGAACACACACATGTTTTAGATTGACAGCTCCCATGATCACCCTGGACCATAAGAAGGGCCCTGCCCCTTCCTTCATTGCCTGAGCTTAGTTGTGCTTACCCGTGTTAGTCTTTGCAAATGGTCCCTTAGTGTTTTCCAGTTCCCACTGTTCCCATTCCTGCTACCTGTATCCTGAGCTACCTTGTTCCTGTGCCATAGAGAGTTGGAGTCGTGTTGTGTCGTATACTACGACTGCTGTATTTCACCGAGCCTGGTGTCTGCCTGCTGCCAAGGTCCCATCCGAGCCTGCCATCGCTACTGTCTGTATTGCCACAGGTACCCTTATTCGAACTATTGAATTTGCCTTGGTATCCTGTTTGGCCAGCTGCTATCCCGCTGCGGTGGTACGGCCCAGTGGGTCCACACACCCATCGTGACAAATAGTAATGAGCTTGGCGAGTGGGGATGAAGGAGCCATTAATAAGTCAATTTTCCAAAATTTCCATGGTTGACCAGAGGTGTTAAACAATAGTCATTAAAGGGCAAAAAAAGGACAGCAAAAGAGGGTGTTGAGTGGAGCGAATCCAAATGCTTGAAGGACAAGAACGGTAGCAGATCATTTAAGAGGGGAGGACCTACCGTTTGCTGTTGTGTTAAGCTGGCCACCTACCAACAGATGATCTGGCAGATCATTCAGATTTATCAGGCAGGAATATATACTGATACCTTGACATAGCAGAATGGTGAAAATGGTACCATGTTATTTTATGGAATATATGCACTTTCATCTGATTGCTTATGCTATTCTTTCCAATGTTTACTGTGTGAACAGGATTGCCCAGTGCTCCTGTTAGGAATGTAACTGTATGATAGGGTGAGAGCAAACTATACGTATCACAGAAATGTATTACTTTATTATGTAAACATGAAGATAAACTCTTGTTAAAGTTCATTTAGGGTATGTTCACACGGCCTATTTTCAGACGTAATTCGGGCGTTTTACGCCTCGAATTACACCTGAAAAAAACGCCCCTAATACGCCTACAAACATCTGCCCATTGCCTGGAATGGGTTTTACAATGTTCTGTTCCCACGAGCCTTCATTTTACATGTCGCTGTCAAAAGATGGCGCGTAAAATGACAGCTCGTCAAAAGAAGTGCAGGACACTTCTTGGGACGTTTTTGGTGCCGTTTTTCATAGACTCTATTGAAAAAAGCACCAAAAACGGCCGTAAAATACGCAGCGAAAATCGTGAGTGGCACAAAAAACGTCTGAAAATCAGGAGCTGTTTTCTCTTGAAAACAGCGCCGTATTTTCAGACGTTTCTGGTCCCATAATGTGAACATACTCTTAGATCTAGACCAGAAAACTATTAACTCATGAGAAACTATATTGAGTAAATAGAAGTAAAAAAAAAACATTTGGAAACTGATAGAAAATATTAGGGAACTGGATAAATATCACTAATATATTGTTCTTAGTTGAATCTGTGTGATACCAAAGTAAGGTAGATCTGCTCACATTCTCCTCAAAGTTACCATTGGCAAATCATTACATACTGTAGTTTATATTTTGCAAATGAGGTCTAGACAGTAGACTATTGTAAGGAATCACACATGCAGTTATTGAAGCAGTTTTTTGGAGTCAAAAAACAGAACTGTATACATTTTTCCTTTGTACTTTCTTTCATTTTGTATCCACTTCTGGCTTTGGCTAAAAACAAAAATACTGCATAAAAAACTGAATGAGAATCCAGCGTTTTGCTGCATTTTTCGTGTTGTTTTCGCTGAGGATTTTTACGAGGTTTTGGAGGTTAAAAAACACGTCTATCAGATGTTACTTTAAAGACTATAGTAATATATTGAAAAGTCTACAAACACAGCATTTTGGTATGTGGCGCTTTTGAGTTTAGTGGCGTTTCTTTCAAAACACAGCATGCTCTATGTATGGCATTTTTTCAGGCATTATCCCATAGGCTTCTCTAAAGGATTTGAAAAATGCTAGAAAAAAGCTCATGCACAAAATAAAACCTCTACCAAAAAGGCATGTAAAAACGCCATAAAAAATGCATGTTACATTTAAAAACCTCTGGCGGTTTCCATGCTTTTTTCATGCCGTTTAAAGCACCAGACAAAACACCTGTGTGAATCCAGCCTAAACAATACATAACTTGCTGACAGAGAAGCTAGGTGCCCAGTTCTACTTACAAATTGTTTTCGCTTAGACAGGTTCATTGTTATAGCAATTTATGCAATTTCCTTGAATATAATGAAAGTACCTCCAAACCAGGAGTAACCTTCATTTGACTAATCTCCAAGTAGTTCTATTCATCACGCTAATCTTCAATGCTCATGAACATATTACATTTAGGGATATCAACATTTTTTTTTCTAGGATGAACATATTTATTGCTAGAATGTCCCTTAAAAGAATAATGTAAACAAATACGCGTGATGTATGTGATGTGTATGGCAAATCCTTCATGTGTGCTAAATGGATATGCTTTGCCACTGGCAAAATGCCACCATAGAAAATGATTGGAAATAGTAGATTCCAGGTACTTTCAAGGTTGATCATGAACAACATGCAAACCTATGAGAATCACTGCCAATATTTTTCTTTGTTTTGTCATCAAAGTAATGCTGTTATCTTCATTGTTTGTTACTATATTCTTTATTTGAAAAGTGCTTATACTTCAGGCAGTGTATAAATAAAATTATACCGAGGATTACTCTGTTGCACATCTCTCTCGGTAACGCATTTTGGTCAATGCAAATAGTCTTGGTAATAACACAAGGCAGACATACAGGGAGTATGGGTATCTCTCCAGCAGACTCTGCTCTGCGCCTCTGCATTGTTTTGATGTAGTGAAGATGAATCTAGCTAAAAAGGATTACACACCTATCATTTATTTAACAAGAGCATCGTGTCCTCTGCCTGGGTTTTAGGTATGCCGTGTGAATTCTTGGAACAGATTTATTCATATGTGGCTTGTATATTAACAGCTTTTTTCTGTATTCTGCCTTGGCTGGGTGTGCAGCTGAGAGGAGAACGCGCCCTTTTAACAAGTTGATTTATTTCTGGAGAAGAAGAGGGGAAAACATGAATAGAAAGCAATGCAGTTGTTCAAAGACAGTGGGGAAAGACATGGCAATGAATGGTTTATTTCTATGTGTGTAACCCGTTATTAAAACATGGATCAGCATCTAATGTTTAACTACACGGGGAGCCGGACAAAACGTGTTATTTGTCATCCTTAATTTCTTCTCAACTCAATTAAAGGCAATAATACCATAAGAAATTCTGCTGACCGAGGTCATATGTGCTTATTCCTTCATATTCATGCATGGAACATGTGAAGAGTCTGATTCTATTCACTCTGGAATGTCTTCATTTTATAATAAAATCATTTGTTTGTCTATATCCCTTATTGCAAATGGTTACACTACAACACCCTATTTCACAACATTGAACAGTCACCTAAACTGCTGAAAAATGAAAAAATGAAAGCCCCAATACTTATATATAGTATATAATAAAACACCAAAACGTGTATATGTATTGTAAGTACAAAGAGGAGATAGAAGTTAAAGGGGTTTTCCAATACTTTTTTTTAAATCACTGCAATTCTTATCAATTTATCTACTAATGCCCCCTGAATACGGTTATCTACATTTTTATTTTTTAATTTACCATTATTCTCTTTGTTTACATTGAGAGGTTTGTTTACCTTGTTTTGCTCTTCCGGTCATACAGTTCCTGGCAGGCACCGACTGTGTCCCAGCATGCAATGCGCCGGCAGCAGGGACTCATCACGCCTACTACACCCAGCTATAAACAATCTACGTTGCCATTTTACTGCTCTCATTAGATCGCAGGGTATCGCTAGTATAGGCTCTGCTCCGGGACTCTTTGGAATCCCCTAACCATAGCGCCGGAGTCCGGTGTCAGAGAGCTACTAGCAACTAGCTCCTGACATCACATAATTTCTTCTGATAGATTCCGGTCCGCTGCTAGGAGGGAGAAAATGACTCACAGGCGCTGTGATAGCGCAGGAGTGGGCATGCATGGTAAACACTGCTAGTGTAGAAACCATGCATGCTCAGAGACTAGCAGTGTTTCTCTCCGCTAGCAGCAGACCGGAAACTATCAGAAGAAAGGGAGTATCCGGTCCACCACTTCCCTCAGTGTAAAGTCACGTCAGGGATGACGTACCCGTACATTGAGCCAGCCGGAAAACGGAACTCAGATCATGGACTGGCTAGCGCCGGAAGTAAGGATTTTGCTACTGGAGATGCATCAAGTGACCAGCCCTGGAATCAGGTGTTAGAAGATTAAATCAAAACGTAAGTATATTACAAATGACATTATTTTTATATGTGCAGTGAAATAGAAATTAGTTAATTGGTTCTGGAAAACCCCTTTAATAGCATATTTAAAGAAATAAATATTAATCTAAAACATCTGGCCTAAGGCCTCCTCCACATGACAGAGCCTGGACGGCAGCACACAGAGGCCATACAACTGCCATACCATGCCGTGGGGTGTCATATGTACAGAGCCGTTTTCCCCTAAAATAAATTCTTTAGCAGCATCTGGAGGTAGAGTTGAGGCACCATGCACCTCTACATGCCCCTCATTAATGCCCTATTACTGATCCGTATAAAACGAAGCTATAATACGGATATGTACATAAGGACTAAAGGCGTAAAAACATTTAAATGTTAAAACCTAACTTCACTGCCACATTTCCTAACAATGGACGCTGCTTCAGGTTGGCTGGTCTTTCATCTTTAGATGGCACTAGGTTTTACATTAAGGTGTATCTACACCGGTGGTCTTAATGCTGCAGAAATGAGCGGGCTGAGGTTTCACTCAAAAAGATAAAGATGAGTGGTGTCATGGGAGGACCCTCTCAAGACCAGCAGAAACGGAAGAAAGACTGACCTGAATAAAGTGTATAAAGTGTATAAAGTGTATAAAGTGATTATGGATTGGACCCTTTGTGTCGATAGTGGCACTCAAGTTTGTGTGGATGTGTTGGAACAGAGTCTTGCTCCTTCTTACCAAAATAAATGGAGAAACAAAGGCTTATAATTCTTTATACATCTACTTTCTGTAAAAATAATGATAATAGAAGGTGCATAACAGGATACATAACTGAAAAGGTGTTGTCTCCTATCTGGCTACTGGAACCCCCAGCAAACAGCTGTCATTGCTAGAGGAGACTCCAGTGACAGCAGCCTCTGCAGGGGAGATGTAGTATCACATGCCAAGAAAATACCAAACATGTAGTACATAGACAGACCATATACATGTGACATCTATATACCATGGAAACAACAAATATCATGAAAATGTCCTGTGTGTAGTCATCCCAACTCAAATTAAACCTTTCACATCTTAAAATACACTAATGAGATTAAAAATAATTTATCACTTCAATGTTAACACAAATCAAGGTTGCTCATATACTAAATTACATGGATGCCGTGGAGCAGAGAGTTATCAGAGTGAATGAACTACTATGACTGTAACTACGCTTATTGGGGGGAATTTATTATGGGCTGTACACTATCAAACCAGTAATCTTACTCTTCAACCGCCACTTAAAAAAAAAAAAAAAAAAAAAAGTGGGGATTAGAATAAGGGGGTGTGGTCACTGCACGCTAACAAATTCACTATAATTTCCGCAAGAAACTGGTGTTAATTATTGTGGAAATTGACGCCAGATCAGATCTGGCGTTAAATTCCCTTTATAGTGCACGGATGGCCAGAGATGCGTCTAATTTATTAAGAGGCGTAAGCCTCTTAATAAATTAGGTGCATTTTACTCCAGCGGTCTTTATATTACGACTAGCGTATGAAACGCCAATCTTAATAAGTTCCCCCATAGTGTTTGCACACAATATACGAATATCCAATAAATTGACCCTGGCAGTCTATTTAAGACAGATTGAAATGAGTGTAGACCCAAAAATCTGCTATGAGAGCTCTGCATCTAGGAAAATTAACTCCTTTATGACCAGGTAACCTACAGCAGAATGTTTAACTCTCCGATGCCTGCACAGCCACACACTTCTCTTTTGGCAATGGAATGTAATCGGAAGCAGCTGGAAGAAGGTAGCTCTTATTTTTCCTGCCCTTCCAAGGCTAGGCCAGCTGCCAGCTCTCTGAATTATGAATAAGCAATGAACAAAAGAATGCAGATATGGTGCTGACAAGATAATCCTAGGAAATTTATCTGTGACAAATTTCCCGGGATTAACAAATTACATTTGCACAGAACAATAAAAAAAAGGGATAAATATGCAAAGGGAGAATGAAGAAGGTGGTAGGTGTGCAGTGGCAGGTACCGTGAGCGGAAACGACAGTGCATCTTAATAAAGGCACAGGGCCAGGTTAACTAAGCAGAGCGCTGCGGTAAGACCCCCCTCCCCCAAAACTACAAACCACGTTATGCCTATTGTAATTAATAGGCTGTATTTGTCTGGAAGGACCATGACTGATTAGTAATTATGAGTTTTTGGTTCTTCAATAGTAAGAAATAATTAGCCCCATGTTTTTAAGCTGTAGCATTATTAATGACAGACCCTTATCTATGAGGGGGTGCAAGAAAACAATAATGTGGTACTACCCTGCTCATTCTCTTCATTCTGCTTGTGGCGCTGTTGCCATTTATGACAGTTTTCATTATTTTCTTGAGGCCCTAATGGCTATTTCAGCTGAAATGGAAGAAGTAAATGCCATATTTATCCATCGAAGCATATATTTTGCAGTTGCAAAAGGACACCATTAAGTTTGTGGCAGAATATATTATGTTCAAACCATCTGAGTAACTGAAAAAAAAAAAATAATATGGAGCTCCATGGTGCAGAATTGTCTGAGGTCATTTTACATAAACAGGTAAGCCCTTAGTAGGGGTGCTCACTTTAGGGAGTTGTGAAAAAAGAAGGCACAACACTGAGATGCGTTCTGGAATAGAAGACTGGTTGCAGCTCCTCCTTCAAAACCGGATGATAGGTCAAAGCCGTGCGTTCAGGAACAGAGGATTCATAAAATTATTTCATGAAGGATATGCCTTCTTCAGGCATACATACCAGCAAAAAAGTGGCAAAAAAATACATTAAAATGGAAGAAAATTAAAAAATGGTGACAAGTGGGAGAAGACGAGAATGGTAAAAACAATGAATTTAACAATGATGGATGTTTAAAAAGTACTGTACAAAGGTGGAGGAAGAAGACATGCAAAGAAGTGCAGGACATTGTAAATTATATAGGTCAAATAAGGGATATGGAAGGGATATGTTAAATGATAAGGATTGCCGTGGTGACGGGACGTAAATTGAAAAGGGCTGTGGATTTAGATCAAGGGCAAACAATTGCCACTCACCAGCCACTTTCAGTTTCTCACTGGCAGCACCCAACATATCCTTCTGTGGGCACAGTAGCAAAAACATTGCCATAGTCACTTGTGAAAGCCACGGAAAAGAAGAAAAGAGAAAACCCACCGCAATCACAGGAACGCAATGAGATGTGTTGGGCCCTTACATCTGGAGATTATTCCACGTAACAAAATATACCTGATAAACAGCATTCTCCCAATACAGATTCGCAGACTACAGTTGCAATCCCGATTTCCAACTCATTTATGCAGATGTTGGTCAGATTCAAGTCCAGGACCTCAGCACCAATAGTTATATAAAAGGTATAAAATGTGTAAAGCAGCATGAACCGAAATGTCTTTTTTTTTTTAGATAAATAAGGAACAAATGTTAATATGGATTTGTTACCCTGCTGCATATCAGCAGAACTAAACGCAAAATAAGCTGCAGCTATAACTAAAAAGAGAAATTGACAATTCTTCATTGTAGGATCAACACAGTTAAAGCACATAAAGCTAGCACATTTTTTAAAGGTTTCTTTTTCCTATTTGATACACTATAATTCAGAGAATACTCTTATCACCAGGTGCACAGTTCAATGAACTTTCTGTTTGCAAGTCATAGTAAAGAAAACGAGGTATTAATTTTCATGCTCAACTCCAGAAGAATAAAGTAGATAAATAATGTTTGTCATATGTACCCTGACTGATAGGCAGCCGGGAGTATGATTCTGTAAGCTGGTAGTTTGCAGGACCAAGTACATTAGCTGAAAATACAAAGAAGAGCAACGAAGCTAATAAGGGGCATGGAGAATTTAAGTTATGAGGAAAGATTGAAAGAATTAAACCTATTTAGCCTTGAAAAAAGAAGACTAAGGGGGGACATGATTAACTTATATAAATATATTAATGGCACATACAAAAAATATGGTGAAATCCTGTTCCTTGTAAAACCCCCTCAAAAAACAAGGGGGCACTCCCTCCGTCTGGAGAAAAAAAGGTTCAAGCTGCAGAGGCGACAAGGCTTCTTTACAGTGAGAACTGTGAATTTATGGAATAGCCTACCGCAGGAGCTGGTCACAGCAGGGACAGTAGATGGCTTTAAAAAAGGGTTAGATAATTTCCTAGAACAAAAAAATATTAGCTCCTATGTGTAGAAATTTTTCCTTCCCTTTTCCCTTCCCTTGGTTGAACTTGATGGACATGTGTCTTTTTTCAGCCGTACTAACTATGTAACTATGTAACTATGTAACTATGTAACTTACAATGTCTCCACTTGTAGAGGTGCTTTGTCTAAAACAAGAGAGATACTCAGCCAGCCTGGCGTTCCCCGTAAAAGGGCTGCTGCAGGAGAAGTATAGTACTACAAGGCGGCCCTATGGGTGAATAGCTGTCCATGTAACACATGGATGTCCTGAGACCGCCAGAGCAAGAGCCTAGGCTAGGTCGCGTAAGGGGAAAATATGGCAAATGGACTGATGGGACAACCAGTTTATTGTAACAAATTCTCCTGCAAGCTTACTATAGCGTCCCTGTCAAAATAATATAGACTCTTTACATATGCAGTAGGCCTTGACCAATGGTTGTTTTGGTTTTGTTGAGGCACTGAGGGCAACTGTAGGACATCAAATTCTAGGAGGATGTCCTGATATGTTAGCCAAAGTGCCTCCAAACATGTAGGTATACTTGAAGTTGAGCCCTGTATGTGGAGTGCACAATATGAAATGAGATAAATGTTAATATGTTTGGTTACGCTAAAAGATACATTATGAGGTGGAGACACTCTAACCCAGTTAGACTCCCTCTAAACCCATGGTCAATGCTCCTAGATATCTCCTGGAGAGGTCTAACCAGCTACTAAAGTCTACAGTAATTTGTCCAATCCTGATCTAACCCAATTGAAAGGGAATCCAATGTGCTGCATGGGATGACAGATAAACCAAGACATGAGACAAAGGATGAGCTAGTAATATGGAAAAAGAAGTGAGCAACTGCTAGATAGGATAATAATGAATTGTAATGTGCAATGCTATAAGAAGCTTTCATGTATGTTTGATCAAAAGGTCACACACGACACGTGAAAAGAATGAGCTATGAGGCAGGTATAGAAAACATGGCAAATAGAAGACATCAGGATGAGACTGGAGGCCAATATGAATCCTATGAGTAAGGTTACTAGAAGCCTACACAAAAGAGATAGTCCCTGTAACAGTGAACAAGTCAGTTGTATGTCACTATAACTACATCTTAATAATCTGGCTCTAAAAACTAAACATCATATGCCAGCACCAAAACATCATATGCTTCTGCAGCAGCAAATTCATCTCTAGGCAGAACCTTGCCAAAAGACGACAAGGCTCGGCACGCTGAGATGAAAATAAAAATGACAAAATGTCAACACGCAGATCAACTATATTCTAAGGCATTTCCATCCTCAACCAGAATAAAGCTCATACACGGATTTTCTCACCTGGACTAACTTTGTGCACATAAGTAATGTGTCCAAATACCACGATCTGGCCAAAGTCACTAGAAATATTCCATTACTTTACAAAACCTTCTATTTGATATTAAAAGGGTTTTAAATGGTTGCAAGGAGAGAGTTAAAAATATTTTATACCAGCAAGGGCACGACGTCCTTCTAACGTCTGAAATCGCCCTGTGTTGCTGCAATTTCTGTTATTAAATTAATGACTTTTTTTTATTATTATTTCCCCCACACCAACTTAAGCGCGTATGAGAGCATGGGCTCTGTGCCAGGAGCCATCTCCAAATCCTTGCCCAGTGATAGCAGAGGTTTGTATCGATGAAGGATCTTATGAGCAGTACTTACTGGGCAAATTGGATGCTTTTGGCCCACAGCACAATGGAAGGTTTCAGAAATAGAATCACTGTCAACAATATTACAAAAAATATTTCTTACAAAATGTATTATCCATTTAAATATAGAATAATTTTTTTTACTAGCTAGTAAATGAGAGAAATAAATTAAAGACATTGTTTTCACTTATTTCTTCGTTTAATCTAAGGCTGTGTTCACATCAGCGTTGGTTTCCGTTGAGGGGTTGCGTCTGGCTTTTCCGTCGGAGGAACCCCTCAACGGAAAAACAAACGTAAACCATAGGTTCCGTTTGCATTACCATTGATTTCAATGGTAATGCTTCCGTTGCTTATGGTTTCAGTTTGTCACTGCTCTGTGAGGTTTACGTTTTCTGACGGAATCAATCGCCATTGATGTAAGGATTATTTTCAACAACCTGAATGATTGTATGATTGTTAATGGTTACCTTTATGGTACTAAAAACGATTGGTTCCAATTAATTAAAAACTGCACTATTGGTCAAAACACTAAGGGTATGTGCACACGATAACTGCAATTACGTCTGAAATTACGGAGCGGTTTCCAGGAGAAATCAGCTCCTGAATTTCAGACGTAATTGCACGTACTCGCGTTTTGCGGGGCGTCTTTTACGGACGTAATTTGGAGTTGTTCTTCATTGGAGTCAATGAAAAGCGGCTCCAATTACGTCCCAAGAAGTGTCCTGCACTTTGATGATGCAATTTGATCAGTCGTACCCCCGGTCAATACTCAATTGCCTCAACAACCAGTCTGCCCCTAATGGAAAGTCTTTTTTTTTTTTTATCTTTTTTTGGCAATTTGAACTATTCTGCCTGACAAAAAAAATTCTGAAGAAGTGAAGGCTGACTAATTTGCAATTAAGTCAATAAAGCTTTTAATGGAAACCTTTATCCAAATTGTTCTGGAAAACAATGGAACAAAATAACACATTATTTTGAAAAACCCCTTACTAGGCAGCTCCGAGAGCTGTAATGGCAGCCGTGCTGGTCGTAACTCAGCTTTCCAGAATGAGATGCAGTATATAGATAAAGGAAGATATGTCTCTTCTAAGATGGTATCATAGTTTAGTGTATAGCCACAGAACATATCGTAACAATATCACCCACTGAGATTTCTGGAAGATTCATACACATCCAGTATTTAGCCGGAGCCGTTCTGTAATGTTGTGTACAGACCTACTGCAAATGAAATTGTCATTTGTAATTGTGAATCCTCAGGATTCCCTTTGTCTCCTTCTATATATATTCTCTGTGCACATACATAAAAGCCAATAGCGTTATAATTACCTCTCAATCCATTCAGATACAAACACACAGCACTTTGTTTTTAATTTCTGTTTTAATTCCACTGGTATTGATCTGTTTGCAGCAAGAAGAAGATTGGGCTGAAGGTCTTAATCAGGGAGGGAGACCGAGCAAAAGCGAGAGAGATATTGGAAAAGATATATAGGGAGCGACAGGGAGGGTTAAATAGAGAGGTAGAGGAAGATGCACAGAGACATAAGGAAACACACAGGAGTGGAAGAGAGCGACAACAGAGCACTGAGTGACAGACATGAGAGTAGCACCGAGAGGGAGAGACACAGGCCGACTAACATTCCAGAACAAAAGACTCTCTGACCAGAAAGCAGCAAATTAAGTTGGCGGATTCTCTGTCATTGCTTATTATTATATCCCTCCCGCAGACAAATCCACATCACGCCAGAAGGATTATATCATTTACACATGCAAATGGTCTCTGTATCTGTATATGGATATCATGCAAGGGATTCATTCCCGCTTCATGCTGTACATTAGAAAATCTGCACAAACATATACACCCTGCATGGAGTGGAGTAGTGAGAGGGTGAGGGACAAAAAGGGAGGGAAAGAGAGGAGAGGACGAAGCAAAGTAATATGGAAGAAGCTACATAGCCGTAGATAGCTTTGATGTCGTTCACTCCTATCTTTTCTTTATACAAGTCTCAAGGAAAAGCAAAGGCTCGGATGATCTCCTTCATCAGACATGTTTTTATGGCAGCTTTCAATGTTCGGACATTCTCTTCTCCCAAACCAACATACATTAGATATCTGTTGACAGGTGCTGCCAGCTTTTGGTGGGAACCGCTAGCAATCGGATATCTTTGAGGGCTGTCAGACCCTCAACTCAACCTATGATGGGGGAAATGAATTGGATAGTTTTTATATTTACTGTCCAATTCTATAGTTTTATTCAGGTAAGAGCCACTCGTCCCCCTACACATTAAACATGCATGTTCAGCTGAGCATGTTAACCCCTTCAGGATTGAGCCTTTTTTGGCCTTCAGTGCGAAGCCGATTTTTCAAATCTGACACGTGTCTTTATGTGGTAATAATTTCGGAATGCTTTTACCTATCCAAGTGATTCTGAGACTGTTTTCTCATGACATATTGTACTTTATGTTAGTGAAAAAAATTTGGTCGATAAATTCAATATTTATTTGTAAAAAACACCAAGATTTGGAGAAAATTTTCAAAAATTTGCATTTTTCTAAATGTAAATGTATCTGCTTGTAAGACAGATAGTTATACCACACAAAATAGTTACTAGTTTACATTTCCCATGTCTACTTTATGTTTGCATAGTTTTTTGAACATTCTTTTCTTTTTCCAGGACGTTACAAGGCTTAGAACTTTAGCAGCGATTTCTCATATTTCTCAAAATTTCAAAAGGCCATTTTTTCAGGGACCAGTTCAGGTCTGAAGTGGCTTTGAGGGCCTTATATATTAGAAAGCCCCCATAAATGAACCCATTTTGAAAACTGCACCCCTGAAAGTATTCAAAACAGCATTCAGAAAGTGTTTTAACCCTTTAGGCGTTTCACAGGAATTAAAGCAAAGTAGAGGTAAAATTGAGAAATATCATTTTTTTTTTGTGCCAAAATTCATTTGTACATTTGTAATACATTTTTTCTGTACCACAGAAAGTTTTACCTGAGAAATGCAACTCAATATTTATTGCCCAGATTCTGCAGTTTTTATAAATATCCCACATGTGGCCCTAGCGTGCTAATGGACTGAAACACAGGCTTTCAGAAGCAA
The DNA here is from genome assembly GCF_050947455.1 of Rhinoderma darwinii. Classification (NCBI taxonomy): domain Eukaryota; kingdom Metazoa; phylum Chordata; class Amphibia; order Anura; family Rhinodermatidae; genus Rhinoderma; species Rhinoderma darwinii. Next base: position 38,510,115 of record NC_134698.1, read on the forward strand.
AGGAGCACCTAGAGGATTTTGGAGCCTCCTTTTTTTTTTGGAATATATTTTAGGTACCATGTCAGGTTTGAAGAGGTTTTGTGGTGCCAAAACAGTAAACCCTCCAAAACTGACACCATTTTTGAAAGGAAGAAAAAGCACCCCAATATTTGTAAAGCAATTTAGTATGGCAATACCCCACACGTGGTCATAAATGTTTTTTTATTAGAAAGTAATTAACCCTTTCCGGACTGAACCATTTTTTGCTTTTTCTATTTCGTTTTTCCCTCCCCGCTTTCCAAGAGCCATAACTTTTTTTTTTCCTTCAATAGAGTGCTGTGAGGGTTTATTTTTTGCGGGACAAGCTTTAGTTTTAATTGGTGCCATTTTTTGGTACATACAACTTTTTGAGCACTTTTTATTACATTTTTTTGGTAGAGCATTTAAAATTCTTTATTTTTCAAGGCGTTCAACGTGCGAGTTTAATAATAGTATATTGTAATAGTTTGGACTTTTACAGACACAACGATACCAATTTTGTGTATTTTTTTTTACATTACTTTAGAGAAAAAATGTGAAAAGGTTTTGTTTTGGACTTTAAATATTTATTTAATTTTTTTTCACGAATAATATCTGTTTACTTTTGTTTTTACACATTTTATGAGTCCCCCTAGGGGACTTGAACCAGCAATCAGTATATTGTCATTTTTACAGGCTCCTGTAACAGCGCGATCGCTGTTACTGTCCGTTAATCCCGGGTGTCAGCTGTAATGCACAACTGAAACCCGCAGCGTATGCAGCACGTGAGCCCGCTCCATACATCACACCCCACACCACGACATGCTATTAAGTTGTGGTGTGCGAAGGGGTTAATGTGCAGCGGATGATGCAGAGTAAAAATTTCAATTTCATTTTAGTGCACTATATGTTATGCCCAGATTGTGCCACTGAAGACAAATACCTCATAAAATATTAACTGGGTTCTCCCGGGTGTGGCGATGCCATATCTGTGGACGTAAACTGCTGCTTGGGCACGATGTAGGGCTCAGAAGGGAGGGAGCGGCATTTGGCTTTTGGAGCGCAGATTTTGCTTGGTAGTAGCTTTATTTGGCGTTTTGCTGCTATTTCAGTTTATAATGTGGGGGCATATGTAATCTGTGCGGAGTACATCAGGGTATAATAACGCGGTAAATAAATAATAATCCGCCGATATGTGGCCAGTGTTGCACTGATAAATGGCGCCCAATCTTATCCGCTTTTGGAACACTGCACATTTTGGATCGCCATATTCTGAGAGCCAGAACTTCTTTATTTTTTCTTGACCGGAGCTGTGAGATGCAAAAATTTGCGGGCCTTGTGCTGCATATGGGGCTAGTAAAGAAGCCGAAGATTAGGCAATACTGGAGTAAAGATATTTTGTACAACACCCCAATTTACCGGATGACCATGAACCGGACTCGCTTTGAAGCAATTTCAAAGTTTTTGCATTATAATAATAATGCACAGTGCCCGCCCCGTGATGACCCCACATATGACTGCCTATTTAAAATCAGTCCTGCCATTGATCATTTTAGCACCAAATATAGCCAAGTGTACACCCCTGAAATGAACATTTCAATAGACAAGTCCCTTATACAATTTAAGGGGAGGCTAAAATTTCGCCAATACCTGCCAAGTAAGGGGAAAGGTATGGGATAAAAATGTACCAGCTGTGCGAGAGTAGTTCAGGGTACACCCACAGGTTTTGGGTTTATGAAAGAAAGGACTCCAGGATTGAACCTCCAGAATGCCCCCCCCCCCTGTTCTGGGAGTTAGTGGGAAAATAGTGTGGGATTTGGTGCACCCACTGCTGGACCAGGGTTGCCACCTGTACGTGGATAACTTTTACACCAGCATCCCATTATTTAAGTGCCTCTCTACCAGAAATACTGCAGCACGCGGCACCGTGCGCAAAAACCAGAGAGGCCTCCCTAAAACACTGATTGGTCAAAGTTTCAGAAGGGGTGAGAGCAGGGCCGTATGCAGCGAGAATGTGTTGTTCGTCAAGTACAAGAGGGATGTCGTTATCTTGACCACAATACATGGGAATAGCAGTACCCCTGTCTCTGTACGAGGTACCAATATAGTGACCCCCAAGCCAGATTGCATCCTGGGATATAATAAATACATGGGAGGGGTTGATCTTTCAGATCAAGTGCTGAAGCCGTATAGTGCAATGCAGAAGACAAGGGTAAGTTTTCAGTTTCAAGAGGTGGTTATCAAGGCACTTCTATTTGGAAACTAGGAAGGAGGGTGCCCAAGCACATCTGCTAGAAGCCAGGGTGCCCGTATTGTATCAGGGCAGCACTTTCCCAGCGATGTTCCCTAAACTGCAAAGAAGGGAAGGTCCCAAAAAAGGTGCAGAGTGTGTAACAAAAGGGGAATAAGAAAGGACACCACTTATTAGTGCGACACCTGCCCAGAAAAACCTGGCTTGTGCATAAGAGAGTTTCAGATTGTACCACACATCTAAGAATTATTAATTTTAATATTCATGTACCCCTTTTTTATATCACCTTATTATACCCTGATGTACTCCGTACAGTTTACATATGCCCCCACAATTACAAATTAAAATACCAGCAAAATCCCCAAAAAAATACTACTTATTTTTACCCCTAGCTGGAGATGCCCTAAGGGGTGTGGTTTCTAAAATGGGGTCACTTTTAAGGGGTTTCAACGGTTTTGGTCCCACGGGGGCTTTGCCAATACGACATGTCACCTAATCCAGCAAAATCTGCATGCCAAAAAAAACACGCCTTCCATTCTGAGCCCTACAGTTTAGGACCACATATGGGGTATTTCCGTGTTCAGGAGAGATTGCTCCACAAATGTCGGGGTGCTTTTTCTCCTTAAGTCCTTGTAAAAACTAAGCTAAAACTACATTTTATGGGAAAAAAATTTAGATTTTCACGGCCTACTTCCAATTAATTCTGCAAAAAACCTGTGGGCTCAAAATGCTCACTATACCCCATGATAAATTCCATAAGGGGTGCAGTTTTCAAAATGGGGTCACTTTGGGGAGCTTCCACTGTTTTGATACCTTAGGGGATTTACAAATGCGACATTGCGCCTGAAAACCATTCAAGCAAAATTTGAGCTCCAAATGGTGCTCCTTCCTTTCTGTGGGCTGCCATGTGTTCAAACATAAGTTTATGACCACATATAAGGTATTGCCGTAATCTGGAGAAATTTCTTCACAAATGGTGTGGTGCTTTTTCTTCTTTATTCCTTGTAAAAATGAAAACATTGCATGTTTTATTGGAAAAAATGTTGATTTTCATTTTTATGGCTTATTTCAAAGAAATTTAGCAAAAAACTTGTGGGGTCAAAATGCTCATTATACTCCTAGATTAATTCCTTGGCGGATGTAGTTTCCAAAGTGACTTTTGGGGGTGTTTACTATGTTTTGGCACCACAAGACCTTTTCAAACCTGATGTGGTGCCTAAAATATTTTCTAATAGAAAGGAGGCCTGAATATCAACTAAGTGCTCCTTCTGAAGGCCTGCGTTTCAGTCCATTACCACACTAGGGCCACAAGTGGGATATTTCTAAAAACTGCAGGATCTGGGCAATAAATATTGAGTCGCGTTTCTCTGGTAAAACCTTTTGTGTTACAGAAAAAAATGTATTACAAATGAATTTCGTAAAAAAAAAAAGAAATTTGTACGTTTCACCTCTACTTTGCTTTAATTCCTGTGAACCGCCTAAAGGGTTAAGACACTTTCTGAATGCTGTTTTGAATACTTTCAGGGGTTCAGTTTTTAAAATGGGGTGATTTATGGGGTCTATATACTATATAAGGCCCTCAAAGCCACTTCAGAGCTTAACTGGTCCCTAAAAAATAGCCTTTTGAAATGTTCTTGAAAACGTGACCAATTGCTGCTAAAGTTCTAGGCCTTGTAGCGTCCTAGAAAAAAAAATAATAATTAAAAAAACAATGCAAACATAAAGTAGACAAATGGGAAATGTAAACTAGTAACTATTTTGTGTAGTGTTACTATCCGTTTTACAAGCAGATACATTTAAATTTAGAAAAATGCAAATTTTTGCTAATTTGCTCTAAATTTTGGTCTTTCACAAATAAATATTGAATTTTTCGACCAAATTTTTTCACTAACATAAAGTACAATGTGTCGCAAGAAACTAATCTCAGAATTGCTTGGATACATAAAAGCATTCCAAAGTTATTACCACATAAATTGACACGTCAGATTTGAAAAAATAGGGTTAAAACCACTGACAGGTTAAGGTAATAACATTGATTATCTCATTACAAAAGGTAGGATATATATTATGCAGCAAGTGAACAGTAAGTCCTTGAAGTTGATGTGTAGGACTTTGATAAGGGCCAGCTAGACAACTGGGTATGGGCATCTCTATAACGTCAGGTCTAGCGGTATGTTCCCGGTATGCAGCGGTAATTACCTACCAAAAGTAGTCCAAGTATGGGAAATCTGTGACCCGGCAACAGGGACATGGGTTCCCAAGACTAGCCCGCAGGGTCTGATCTCACAGAAGAACTACTGTAGCACAAATTGCTGAAAAAGTTAATGCTGGATATGATAGAAAGGTGTCAGAACACACACCTTGCTGCATTTATGGATGTATCAGAGTGCCATGCAAACCCCTGGCCACCGACGAAAGCGCCTACAATAAGTACGTAACTATCAGAACTGGAAAACGGAGCAATGGACGAAGATAGTCTGGTTTGATTAATTACGTTTTCTTTTAAATCACGTGGACGGTTGGGAGCATGTGTTTTAATTACCTGGGAAAAGAGATGGAACTAGGATGATCCATGTGAAGTAGGCAAGCCGGAGGAAGCAGTGTAATGCTCTGGGCAATGTTCTGTTAAGAAACCTTGTGCCCTGGCGTTCATGTTATTTTGACACATACCATCTACCTAAATATTGTTGCAGACTAAGTTTACCCCTTCATGGCAACGGTATTCCGTAAATGGCAGTGGCCTTTTTCACCAGGATAAGGCGCTCTGTCACGCTGCAAAATCTGTTCAGGAATATGGTCAGGAACACGTCAAAGAGTTCAAGGTGATGACTTGGTCTGCAAATTCCCCAAATCTCAATCTGATCGAGCATCTGTGGGATGTGCAGGAAAAACAAGTCTGATCCATGGAAGCCTCAGTTCTCAACTCACAGGACTTAACCCCTTAGTGTCTAAGCCTGTTTTGGCCTTGTGGACACAGCCGATTTTTGCAAATCTGACATGTGTCACTTTATGTGGTAATAACTCCAGAATGCTTTTGCCTATCCAAGCGATTCTGAGACTGTTTTCTCGTGACATGTTGTACTTTATGATACTGAAAAAATGTTGTCGTTAAATTCAATATTTATTTGTCAAAAACACCAAAATTTGGAGAAAATTTGCAAAAATCTGCATTTTTCTAAATTGTAATGTATCTGCTTGTAAAACAGATAGTAATACCACACAAAATATTTACTAGTTAACATTTCCTATATGTCTACTTTATGTTTGCATCGTTTTTTGAACGTGCTTTTATTTTTCTGGGACGTTACAAGGCTTAAAACTTTAGCTGCAATTTCTCGCATTTTCAAGAAAATTTAAAAAGGCTATTTTTTCAGGGACCAGTTCAGTTCTGAAGTGGCTTTGAGGGCCCTATATATTAGAAAGTCCCCAGAAGTCACCTCATTTTGAAAACTGCACCCATCAAAGTATTCAAAACAGCATTCAGAAAGTGTTTTAACCCTTTAGGCGTTTCACAGGAATTAAAGCAAAGTAGAGGGGAAATTTACAAATTTCATTTTTTTTCTTCGAAAATTCATTTGTAATACATTTTTTCTGTACCACTGAAGGTTTTACCCAAGAAATGCAACTCAATATTTATTGCCCAGATTCTGCAGTTTTTAGAAATATCCCACATGGGGTCCTAGTGCGGTAATGGACTGAAATACAGGCCTCAGAAGCAAAGAAGCACCTAGTGGATTTTGGGGGCCTCCTTTTTTTAGAATATATTTTAGGCACCATGTCAGGTTTGAATAGGTCTTGTGGTACCAAAACAGTAAAGACCCTCCAAAAGTGTCCCCATTTTGGAAACTATACCCCTCAAGGAATTTATCTATGGCTATAGTTAGCATTTTGAACCCACAGTTTTTTTGCTAAATTTATTTGAATTAGTATATGAAGATGAAAATCTACTTTTTTTGTGAAAAAACTTAGAAATGTTACATTTTTACAAGGAATAAAGTAGAAAAAACACTCCAACATATGTAAAGCAATTTCTTCCGATTATAGCAATACCCCATATGTGGTAATAAACTGCTGTTTGGACCCACAGCAGGCCTCAGAAGAGAAGGAGCACCATTTCGATTTTGGATTTCTGATTTTGCTGGAATAGTTTTCAGTGCTGTGTCGCGTTTGCACTGGAGGGATGAAAACCGTGGAAATCCCCAATAGTGACCCCATTTTGGAAACTACACCCCTCAAGGAATTTTTCTAGGGGTAAAGTTAGTATTTTGACCCCACAGTTGTTTTGCTGAATTCATTGGAATTAGTCTGTAAAGGTAAAAATCTACTTTTTTTCTGTAAGAACTTAGAGATTTTTAATTTTTACAAGGAATAAAGGAGAAAAAGCACCCTAACATTTGTAAAACAAGTTCTCCTGATTACGTAAATACCCCACATGTGGTAATAAATTGCTGTTTGGACCCACACCGGGGTTTAGAAGGGAAGGAGCGCTATTTGGCTTTTGGAGCTCAAATTTAGCTGGAATAGTTTTTGGGTGTCATGTCGAATTTGCAAAGCCCCCGAGGGACCGAAACACTGGAAGCCCCCGAAAAGTAACCCCATTTGGGAAACTACACCACTTAAGGAATCTATCTAGGGGTATAGTGAGCATTTAGGCCCACACGTCTTTTGCAGAATTTATTAGAATTAGGCTGTGAAAATTAATATCAACATTATTTCCTCTAAAATGTTGAATTTTTTCAATTTCACAAAGGATAAAGGAGAAAATGCTGCCCAACATTTGTAAAGCAATTTCTCCCGAGTACGGCTATACCCCACATGTGGTCATAAATGTTTCTTCATTAGAAAGTAATTAACCCTTTCCGAACTGATCCATGTTTTTCTTTTTTCTTTTTCGTTTTTCCTCCCAACTTTCCGAGAGCCACAACTTTTTTATTTTTCCGTCAATAGAGTGGTGTGAGGGCTTATTTTTTACGGGACGAGCTGTAGTTTTTATTGGTACCATTTTTTGGTACATAAGGCTTTCTGAGCACTTTTTATTCAATTTTTTGTTAGAGCCAAGGTGACCAAAAAACTGAGATTTTGCCGTTTAAAATTCTTTATTTTTCACTGCGTTCACCGTGTGAGTTAAATAATGGTATATTGTAATAGTTTGGACTACCAATTTTGTGTCTTTTTTTTATTTTTTTACATTACTTTAGAGAAAAAATGTGAAAAGGGTTTCTTTTTGGACTTTAAATATTTATTAAATTTTTTCCACTAATAATAACTATTTACTTTTGTTTTTACATATTTTATTAGTCCCCCTAGGAGACTTGAACCAGCAATCGTTAGATCACTGGTAGAATACAATGCAATACTAAAGTATTGCAGTATATTGTCATTTTTACAGGCTCCTGTAACAGCGTGATCGCTGTTTCTGTCCGTTAGTCCCGGGTATCAGCTGTAATACACAGCCGACACCCGCAGCGTATGGCGCGGGCTCAGCGCGTGAGACGCTCCATATATCACCCCCCACACCACGACAAGCTATTAAGTAATGGTGCGCGAAGGGTTTAATGAGCAGCGGATGGTGCAGAGTGAAAATTACAATTCTCCACTGATGTGCCATTTTAGTGCACTATATGTTGTGCCCAGTTTGTGCCACAAATACCACATAAAATATTAACCGGGTTCTCCCAGGTATGGCGATGCCATATCGGTGGACGTAAACGGCTGTTTGGGCACGCTGTAGGGCTCAGAAGGGAGGGACGTCATTTGGCTTTTGGAGCGCAGATTTTGCTTGGTAGTAGCTCTGGCGTTTTGCTGGTATTTCAGTTTATAATGTGGGGGCAAATGTAGACTGGGCAGAGTACATCAGGGGCATAATAAGAGGGTATAATAATGGGGTAAATAAATAATAATCCACAGATATGTGGCCAGTGTCGCACTTATAAATTGCACCCGATCCTATCCGCTTTTGGAACGCTCTGCACATTTTGCCTCGCCATAATCTGGGAGCCGGAACTTTTTTTATTTTTTCACCACCGGAGCTGCGTGAGGGCTTATTTGTTGCGGGACAATCTGTAATTTTCATTGGTACCATTTTGGGGTACATGCGATTTTGTTGATCACTTTTTATGCGATTTTTCAGCAAGCCAGGTGACCAAAAACCATCAATTCTGACAATGATTTTTATTTATTTTTGACGGCGTTTACCCTGGGCTATAAATGACCATTATATTTTATTCTGTGGGTCGGTACGATTACGGCGATACCATATGTATATAGGTTTTTTTATGTTTTGCAGTGTTTGCGCAATAAAATAACTTCTTTAGAAAATAAATAATTTTTTGTGTCACCATATTCTGAGAGCCATAACTTTTTATTTTTCAGTCAAAAAAGCTGTGTAAGGGCTTGTTTTTTGCGGGACGGGTTGTAGTTTGTATCAGTACTATTTTGGCGTACATGCAACTTTTTGATCACTTTTTATTGCATATTTTGGGAGGGGAGGTGACCATTGCATATTTTGGGAGGGGTGGTGAACAAAAAATAGTGATTCTGGAATTGTTTTTTGTTTCTTTTTTTTGCGGTGTTCACCGTGCGGGAAAAATAATATTATAGTTTTATAGTTGGGGTCGTTACGAACGCGGTGATACCAAATATGTGTACTTTTTTTTAAATGTTCATTTTTTTCCCTATAATAAAAGACTTATAGGAAAAAAGCAGTACATGTTTATGTCACTTATAACTTTGATTTTTACTTTTTTCACTTGTCCGACTAGGGGACACTTAGACTTGCAGCTCTGATCACTGCTGGAATACATTACACTACACACGTAGTGTAATGCATTCCAACTGTCAGTGTGATGTCACAGTCACACTGACAGGAAGCCTACGACGACCACTTTCCGGCTGATCCTCATAGGCTTCTGTACATGGCTTCTGTACATGGCAGCCCGGAAGCCATTGTCTGGCGTCCGTTTGCCATGTGTACCATCGCCAGCCCCCGTGATTTCACGTGGGGGCTGCCGATCGGCGCTAAACACCTTAATTGTGGCGTTCAAAATCGAACGCCGCAATTAAGGGGTTAACTGCCGAAATCAGCGGCGATGGGCCGCTGATCGGCAACGGGGAATGCAGGGCAGACACCCTGCACAGTTAACCGCCGCTGCGGCGTAGCGCGGCGGTTAACTGTCAAAGCACAGACGTATCTGCACGTCAAGGTGCGCAAACTTACTGCTCACCTCGACGTACAGTTACGTCAAGGTGCGGGAAGGGGTTAAAGAATCTGCTGCCAACATCTTGGTGCCAGATACCACAGGACACCTTCAGAGTTCTTATGGAGTCCATGCTTCGATGGATCAGACCTATTTTGGTGGCACAAGGGGGACCTACACAATATTAGGAAGGTAGTTTTAATGTACTGAATGTACTAGTCCTTCTCAATGAATTAGAATATAATTAAAAAGTTAAATTTATTTCAGTAATTCAATTCAAAATGTGAAACTCCTATATTATATAGATTCATTGCACACAGAGTGATCTATTTCCAGCATTTTTTTTATTTTAATGTTGATGATTATGTTAACGGTTATTGAAAACCAAAAATTTTGTGTCTCAGAAAATTAGAATATTAAAGGAGCCAAATTTAAAAAATGATCTTTAACCCCTTCGCGCCATTTCACGTACAGTTACGTCATGGGAGATGGTCTTTTCGCGCATCTCCACGTAACTGTACGTGAAGGAGATGAAGCTGGCTCAGGAGCTGAGCCAGCGACATCACCGCCGGGTGACAGCTGTATGTTACAGCTGGCACCCTGAGGTATCGGGCAGGACCGGAGCTAGCCTCTGATCCGACCGATTAACCCCTCACATGCTGCGTTCAATAGAGATCGCAGCATGTGAGGAGTTTATAGCCATCTGTACCCCAGCAACGTGATCGCTGGGTTGTCGGTGACTGCAAAGGCGATCGGAGGGGTAATACTTACCTCCCGGTCCGCCAGTAACGGAATCCTCCTATGCCCCGTCGTCGGCGGGGCCCAGGAGGCTTCCGGTACCATCGGCAAGATGGCGCCGGCTCAGCTTCCGGCTTAGAAGCTGAGCCGGCGTCATCAGCAGTGGGTGCCCGCTGTATGTTACAGCGGACACCCTGATCTATCGCCAGGAACCGGAGCTAGCTCAGATTCCTGGCATTAACCCCTTCGATGCAGCGATTCAATGCAATCGCTGCATCAAAGTGGTTTGTATGCAATCGGCAGCCTTGCCATGCGATGGCAAGGCTGGCGACTGCTACTATGGCAACAGGATGCCTAACAATGGCTTCCTATCTGTCATTACGTTAGCCGATTAGGCCCCGCCCGGAGGCGGAGCCTGATCGGCTTGCTGTCAGTGAACAGCTGACAGTTCTAATACATTGCACTACATAGGTAATGCAATGTATTAGAACATCAAACAAACAGTTGAACCTTCAAGTCCCCTAGTGGGACTAAAGAAAAGTATAAAAAAAAAAGTGTAAAAAAAGTAAAAATAAAAGTTGTAAAAAATACAATAAAAGTTTCAAATAATAACACAAGACACAATCGCCCTTTTTCCCTTATCAAGTCATTTATTATTGAAAAAAGCCATACATATTTGGTATCGCTGTGACCGTAACGACCTGAACTATAAAAATATTATCTTATTTATTCCGCACAGTGAACGCCGTAAAAAAAAAAAAAAAAAATACTGACATAATTGCTATTTTTTGGTCACTTTGTCTTCCAAAAATTGAAATAAAAAGTGATCAAAAAGTCGCATGTACCTAAAAATGGTACCTATAAAAACTATAACACGTCTTGCTAAAAACAAGCCCTCATACAGCTCCGTCGACGAAAAATGTAAAAGCGTTATGGCTCTCACAACTTGGCGACAGAAAAAAATCCATTCTCTTTACAAAAGTTATTTTATTGTGCAAAAAGTTGTAAAACATAAAAAAGTGCTATAAATTAGGTATTACCGGAATCAGACTGACCCGCAGAATAAAGCTAACATGTAATTTATAACGCATGGTGAACGCTGTATGAAAAAAACTAAAAAAAATGCCAGAATTGCTGTTTTTTGGTCACCTTGCCTCCCAAAAAAAAAGGATAACAAGTGATCAAAAAGTTGCATGTACCCCAAAATGGTACCAATAAAAACTACAGCTCGTCCCACAACAAACCAGCCCTCATACCACTACGTCTATGAAAAAATAAAATTAGTCAAGGCACCAAAAAAGCCAGGAAATAAAAATTTGCAGTTGTGCCGGCCAGAGGGGAACATTTCTTCTGTTTCAAGTGGCAAATTATCAAGGCCCCTAAAATTAGGGAACCAGGAAGGGGAGGGCCCAAACATATCTGCTAGAAGCGCAGGTGCCCGTATTATACCAGGACAACACTTTCCCAGCAAAATTCCCCAAACTGCAAAGGTGCCGAGTGTGGACCAAAAGGGGAATAAGTAAAGACCATTTATCAGTGCGACATCGGCCTGTGCAGAAATTATTGTGTCACAGCATAACACACATCTATGGATTATTTTATTGTTTTTTTTTACCCCACTATACCACCTGACTATGCCCCTTATAAACTCCGCCCGCCTTACATGTACCCCCACATTATAAACGGAAACACTAGTAAGACTCAAAACGACTACAAGCAAAATCCACGCTCCAAAAGCCAAATGGCGCTACCTCCCTTCTGAACCCTACAGTGTGCCCAAACAGCAGTTTACTTCCACATATATGGCATCGCCATACCCGGGAGAACCCTTTTAACAATTTTTGGGCTGTGTGTCTCCAGTTGCACAAGTTGGGCGCCACATATTGGCATATCTATTGAAAAACCATTTTCACTCTGCAACATCGAGTGCACACCAATTTCTGCCAATGACCTGTGGGGTTAATATGCTCACTACACCCCTAGGTGAATACCTTGAGGGGTGTAGTTTCCAAAATGGGGTCACTTCTGGGGGGTTTCCACTCTTTTGGTCCCAAAGGGACTTTGCAAATGCGAAATAGCACCCAGACACCAATCCAGTAAAATCTGTACTCCAAAAGCTGAATGGCGCTCCTTCCCTTCTGAGCCTTACTCTGTGCCCAAACAGCAGTTTATGACCACATATGTGGTATTGCCGTACACAGGAGAAGTTGCTTTACAAGTGTTGGGGTGCTTTTTTTCATTTATTTGTTGAGAATATGAAACATTTTCAGCTAAAACTACGTCTTATTGAAGAAAAAGGATATTTTTTATTTTCACTGCCCAATTCTAATAAAATCTGTGAAACACCTGTGGGGTCAAAATGCTCACTACACCCCTAGATGAATTCCTCAAGGGATGTAGTTTCGTGAATCGAGTCTCTTTTGGGGAGCTTCCACTGTACTGGTACCTTAGGAGCTTTGCAAAAGTGACATGGTGTCAAGAAACCAATCCAGCAAAATCTGTGCTCCAAAAGCCAAATGGCACTCCTTCTCTTCTGATCCTTGCCGTATGTCCAAACAGCCGTTTATGACCACAAATTGGGTATTGCCGTACTCCAGAGAAGTTGCTTTACAAATGTTGGGGTTCTATTATTCCTTTATTTGTTGAGAAAATGAAAAATTTTGAGCTAAAGCTACGTTTTATTGGAAAAAAATGATTTTTTTTATCTTCACTGCCCAATTCTAATAAAATCTATGAAACCCCTGTGGGTTCAAAATGCTCACTACACCCCTAGATGGATTCTTCAAGGGGTGTAGTTTCCTAAATGGAGTAACTTTTTTGGTGTTTTCATTGTTTTGGTCCCTTAGGGGCTTTGCAAATGCGACGTGGTCTCCGCAAACCATTCCTGCTAAATTTGAGCTCCAAAAGACAAATGGCACTCTTTCCTTTCTAAGCTCCGCCGTGTGTCCAAACAGCCGTTTATGACCACATGCGGGGTATTGTTTTACTCGGGAGAAATTGCTTTACAAAAGTAGTGGTGCATTTTCTCCTTTTAGTCCTTGTGGAAATTAGAAAAAATTAGCTAAATCTACATTTTCTTTGAAAGAATGTAGATTTTCATTTTCATGGCCTACTTCCAATAATTTCTGCAATAAACCTGCGGGGTCAAAATGCTAACTATACCCCTAGATAATTTCCTCAAGGGGTATAGTTTCCAAAATGGGGTCACTTTTGGGGGATTTCCACTGTTTTGGCGCCGCAAGAGCCTTTCAGACCCGACATGGTGCCTAAAATATTTTCTAATAAAATGGAGGCCCCAAGATCCTCTAGGCGCTCCTTTGTTTCTGAGGCCGGTGCTTCAGTCAATAAGTGCACTAGGGCCACATGTGGGGTATTTCTAAAAACTGCAGAATCTGGGCAATAGATATTGAGTTGCGTTTCTCTGGTAAAACTTTCTGTGTTACAAAAAAAATAGATGAAAAATGAATTTCTGCAAAAAAAAAAAGAAATTTGAACATTTCACATCTACTTTGCCTTAATTCCTGTGAAACATCTAAAGGGTTAAGAAACTTTCTAAATGCTGTTTTGAATATTTTGAGGGGTGAAGTTTTTTAAATGGGGTGACTTATCGAGGGTTTCTAATATATAAGGCCCTAAAATACACTTCACAACTGAACTGGCCCCTGTAAAAATAGCCTTTTGAAATTTTCTTGAAAATTTGAGAAATTGCTGCTAAAGTTCTAAGCCTTGTGATGTCATAGAAAAATAAAAGAATGTTCAAAAAACGATGCCAATCTAAAGTAGACACATGGGGGATGTTAATTAGCAACAATTTTGTGTGGTATTACTATCTGTCTTACAAGCAGATACATATAAAATTTGAAAAATGCTAATTTTTGCAATTTTTCGCTAAATTTTGGTGTTTTTCACAATTAAATACTTAATGTATCGAGCAAATTTTGCCAGTAACATAAAGTCCAATTTGTCACGAGAAAACAATCTCAGAATCGCTTGGATAAGTAAAAGCATTCCGGAGTTATTACCACATAAAGTGACACATGTCAGATTTGAAAAAATAGGCTGTGTCCTTATGGCCAAAACAGGCTCAGTCCTTAAGGGGTTAATACCTACATGTTGGCCTACTGAAAAGTATGTACAGTATATGCACTCAATAATTGGTCGGGCTTCTTTTGCATGAATTACTGCATCAATGCGGCGTGGCGGCTATGGTTATTAAACCAGGTATTGGTACTTTTGGCAGTTATAATCATCAACATTAGAAGAAAAAAATGCTGGAAATAGATCACTATGTGTGTAATGAATCTATATAATATAGGAGTTTCACTTTTTGAATTGAATTACTGAAATAAATTAACGTTTTGATGATATTCTAATTCATTGAGAAGGACTAGTACATTCCTATGAACTAGTGAGAGACAATGTAAAAATGTTCACAGCAGCTGTGCAGTCTGATGAACTTTTGCTATTTCCTTATAAATTATGTATGTTTTGTATTCAGCCTAATATTGGATAATGTCAACAAAATAACAGATATATTGCATTTTAGAGATTTCAAATTTTACTCAAGTTTAAAATTAAGTTCAAGCAAAATTGTATTTAATTTCTGACCAACTGGGTATGAACATCTCTAAAACAGCAGACATTAAGTTTTTATTGTATGTGCTTAAAGAAGGCCTGTCCCTAGCTCCTACAAAGTGAGTTATTAGATTCATATATTTGCCGCTGTATCTGTGAGTCCAGCGTTGTTTGTTCTTTCCTTCCGTATCCCCCCGTTGCCGAGATATTGCCGCCTCTTTATTTATTAAACAATATGTAAATGAACCAACCGCTGGCTAGCCAAGTGGGCTTGGCTGACAGCGATTCTCAATGGGCGGAGCTAGCAGAGAGCATCTGACGCTGACCTATCAGCGTAAGGCTGTTTCCTCCAGACACTCCTAGGCCAGCGTCATCGCGTGAGACTCAGGTTGTATTTGTGTCCTATTACAACTCAGAGGTTGCAAAGAGTCGTAATATACTTGTGTGTGTGGGTGTGTGTGAGCCCTACTCATTCCCACTGAAGTTGTTGCCCAGTTCTCCAGCTTTCTCAGTGACAAATGTGTGTATGGGAAAGGGGGGGGGGACTTAAGACTGGTGTTTCACAGGCCAGTTTTAATATAAAGGAAGTTGGAGTAAAAAATGCCTAATTTATAAGGAGGAGCACGCTTCTTAGACGCATCTCTGGCCGTCCCTGTGCCAGAAGAGTGCCATGATTTATGCCTGGCATAAATTAAGGTAAACTTGTCGGGTGGCAGGTGAACCCACCCACTTTCAATAAGCTCCGGCCATAACATTTTTTACCACTAATTGCGACTTTGGTGCATTTTCTTTGTAAGAAAACTGACATAGAAAAGTTAATAAATTTCCCCCTATGTCCTCTGCTCCCAGATCAAGACCTAGGTAGATTTTCTGTCCTGGACAGTAAGAAAAATGGATGGCATCCCCTATGGGAGATGTAACAGCAGCCATATCGTGTGATACTCAGAATTTGCAGAACAATATGTAACAAAGAAATAGACAAAATTACAACAATTTCTTCCTAAAAAAATTCAGATTTTTTATTTGATACCCACAAATCAATAATAATAACAGTTACAACTAAACAGAATAATATCTCCCACTTTTCCATATCTTACAGAGTAAATACAAATTGGCTTAGAAACCATCCTAAAGCACAAATAAAGCATAAATAATAGAAAGAAGTTGTCTCATTAGTAAAAGTGATTTCTTTCCACTAATGCCCACATTTACAGCAACCAGAAAGATGCCAAATCACCCACCTAAAATAATCGCTCTGTCAGTGTACAGGATGGAAATAGATTTCTGGGTCTTAGTACACTTGGTGTGTGTTGTCAAATACAACTCAGAAAGGAATGCCGGCTTCATACATATAGAAATACACATGGCTGTGCTAACAGATCAGATACGGTATTAAACTTCTTACTGCTCCATGCCAAGTCCACCCAAACACAAGTGTGAATTACACATGCTAGACTGTGCTCTTACTCAAGTAAGGACTCTCATTCATCATCTTTATTACAGAACCAAGAATTGCATTTTTAATTAATGTTAGAGATACAATTGTAGCTGCAAAACGGTCTATACAAAAAATGTAAATGTGTTTTCTGTCTGAATCAGTATGAACTGTTACTGATAGATGGTAATGATGAGGCCGCATTTATTTTAATGGCACGTACCTTACAAAAGAAGATCATTTTCCCTTTTGGCCAACCAAAATCACAGCACCATTTTTATTTTTTTTGCACTGCCATATATTTTATTTTAAAAAAAAAATTGGTGACAAAAATTGGAATTTAACAGGAAATCTATTTGTCAGGAAAAAGAAAATCTTCAAAACCCCATTATAGACATGCTCAATCCCTGGAAACTTCCCTCGCATGTCACTGCAACACCCAGGAGAAAGTTGCGCAAGACAGAGCAAGAAGATGGAAGATGTACTATGCTGTAACGGGAGATAGATAGAGACTTATGAACAACTTACAGTCATGTGTTGCTGCCTTCCATTTGCAACTACAAACTCTGGATTGCATCTTTTTTTATTTCTTTCTCTCTCTAAGCTTACGTCCTTCCTTACAGTTTCTTTAAAGCAAGACATCTATAAAATAGCACTGTCAATGGGTGAAGAGGTACCCATAATACAGTCCCTCTCACCCATGAGGTGCAAATTAGTGTAGTATGAGTGTAACGAGGTATAATCAGATGAGTCTTTCTGTCGCTCTTGAGCCTGATGAAGACAATGGTCCAGTCTCGAAACACGTTCAATAAAAATACTTTGAATTGACCCGCTGATTAGTAAGATTTGTCATTCTAATTTCATCTGGTGCAGCACCCGAAAGAGATCCTTCACGTTCTTTTCTGTTATGCTTGCCTTACTTGCCAATCCTTCCCAGTCAAGGGTCTGGATGATGGGGGGATGTAGAGCAGCAGCACCTGGTTATTATTGATGCTTCCAATACTGGTGAGTTTCCCAACAAATGTGGGAGTCCTCTAGTTACTCTTAGGCTTTATTCAGACGAACGGGAAAAACGTCCGTGCAACGCGCGTGATTTGCACGCGCGTCGCACGGACCTATATTAGTCTATGGGGCCGTGCAGACATGTCCGTGATTTTTACTCAGCGTGAGTCCGCTGAAAAAAAGTCACGACATGTCCGTTCTTTGGGCGTTTTTCGCGCATCACGCACCCATTGAAGTCAATGAAGTCAATTGAAGTCAATGGGTGCGTGAAAACCACGCATGTCGCATGGAAGCACTTCCATGCGAACAGCGTTATTCGCGCAACAGCTGTCAAAAGGATGAATGAAAACAGAAAAGCACCACGTGCTTTTCTGTTTACATTCAAACGGCTTGTCATAATGATGGCGGCTGCGCGAAAAGCACGCAGCCGCACATCATATGCTGAGGCCACACGGAGCTGTTAAGTGCCTTTTGCGCAGGCAAAACGCCACGTTTTTGCGTGCGCAAAAACGCCACGCTCGTGTGAATCCAGCCTCAGTGCTGCTTTCATTATTGTCTAAAATACTAGCACACGTTTACAGTAGATTATGTGTCCCTCTTGGAATTTACTGTACAAAAACGAAAATCCTGATCAAACCAATACACAGTCGCAGAAGAATAATCTGCCTATAGCTTGCACTGTTCTTGCATCTTCCCGTTTCCCCTGTTTTAGCGTCACCCACTAGAAAGGCGCCACTAGAGCATCTTATTTCTGACATAATTGAAAGAGGTTTCCCTGGTGACTGATCCTATTTACTCGGACGTTATCTTAAGTAAATAAAAGGCCACAATTATGTTAGTACATTTACAGACGGACTTTCCCATGTGGAGCTTTCTTCCTACATATGAATGCTTCTTCTTGCCAGTATATCTTCTTCTCTATGTCTCTTTCTTTTTTCATTATCATTTTAGATTCTGATAACTGTTGGACTGTGATGGAAGGCCTGTGCATTAGCGCCCCTACATCAGGTCTTCACAGACTCTCCGAGCCACCTGACAGAACACTAGAGAAGAACTGCGCTAAAGTACACTGCCTAATGGACTGATTTCTCAATATAAAAGGATGTCTCAAATGCATTGCTTAAAAAAACACTGCAAAATAAAGGAGATGCTGAAACTGGGGAAAAAACAATAAGATGTCCTCTTCTTTCTGTCTCATCTGGGATTCAAAGCTTTATAGCAGAACGTCTGGTAAATACTTCTCAATCATATGGTTAATAATATATCCGAATTAATGACATAGATATAGGAATTTAATAATGCATTCTTTTCATACACCATGTAGGAAATGACTTTATGGGCAGAACGGCATCACCTTTTCCTCTGAAATATTTTTGGTCAGGGCAGGGAGGTGCACTTCAGAAAACACGCTTTCATTCACCTAGCTGCCGGTATAGTGACTGGTGCCATCTGAGAGATTAGCAAGGTGAGCCCCTGCCCATTACCAGACCCAGGGTCAATCTGGCTAGACATCGTCAATTTCCACCCAATACAACCAGCGCTCCAATGCTTTTACTATGGAGGTGCTGCTCATTTAAAAAAGGCATAGATTGCAAGAACAGAGTAATTTATCCTGTACAAGGATCATTCTGATCTTTGTAAATCTAGCAGTGCTGCACATGTGGTTTCCCATTTCATAATTGGTTACATGCTACGATCACAGCATTTAGTCAGGAACAACCGACCAAATTCATACAGCGAGTTCTTAATCTGTCACATTGGCAGGATCGGGGCTATGACAGGTATGATGGATCTGTTTTCAAATGTATACCGGCAAATGCTGACGTACCCTATTGCCTTTAATCGGATTCGTGAGATTTCCAGCATTTTTGATGGCAAGATTAGTGCTGCAGGCTGCGCTATTCTTGCCGTCAAAAACAGCGGAAAAAGTGACGGAAATTCCTACGGAGGCTCGGAATGCTAGTGTGAACAGAACCTTACAAACTATACAAATAACAATAACCGTAATTGTCTTTTCCAGTCATATGGTTTATATTTATCTGCATAGGCACGGTAAACAAGGGCTGCAGAGGTGATGGGAGTTGCAACAATTTTTTTTTCTTATATATCTAAAATAAAAAGAGCTCGTGACTAATGTAATAGGTCAGAAATGTTCATACTACCCAAATATCTTAAATAATGTTCAATTAAAACAATATAATCCAAAGAAAAACATATTTATTACTTAAATCCCAAGCACCAAGGAGTGAAGACCCAAACATGAGCTGTATGAGGAAGCCAAAATCTTCCGAAGCAGGACCTGACCCTGCGTTACACACGTCTCCGTTTGGCTCATTTCTAGGGATTTATGCATAAACTGTTAGCTGGAACGGTTACCGCTCGAGTAACGAGGAGGAGGTTGGGAAGCTTTTGACAGCCTTGTTTGTTTTCTTTCTCACTTTTTTTTCTCCTAACGACTTTATCAAGGGAAACCCATTGACTGTAGCCAGGTCCTGTGTTGGTGAGAGGAACTTCGGTAACGTTGAAGAACAGATTTTTCAGTCAGATTGCATTCCAAAAACAACCAAAAGATGTTCTATATACAATGATGTGCAAAAACATTGAATCATTCAAGACATTTCTATCCTAAATAACTCCTGTGTCCTAAAGACAAATGCTGAACCTCGTTATTTAGTTGAATAAAGCAAGAGAACTGTCTTTCCTTAGGTTTTAAAGTATCCAGCACACTGCCACTTCTAGAGTTCAATTCTTGGTAGAAAAAAAAACCAAACATGCTAAGAGTTTTCTCAAGAAACAGGACAGTATCTTTTTCCAAAATAAAGGCTATTTCATGAATGCCATCAACAATATACTGTAGATTTTATAGAAAGAGAAATACTAAGCCGGCCATACACCTATGATATTGATCGGCCGCAACGCAGCCGATCAATCGTCTATGGGATCGTTCGTACGCAACACGTAGCGACACAACAGACAATACAAACAGATCAGTGAGTCCGTTTTAGAAAAAAAACAGACTCTCTGGGGCTTGTGCACAATGGCAAATGATCAGCCCAATTAAACTGATCATGCCATACACAATTAATTTTGACCACAGCTAAATTTTCTAAAAGGGTCGTTCACATTTTCGGCAGACAGTAGTCTGCATCTGTCTCGAGAACAAGGGTCCCCGTTCTAAGTTCGGGATACGTAAAATCTCGCTGTGCTACGCTGTTTTCGTTACTCGCAATTCACTTCTATGGGTGTTACGAAATAGCATAGCTCAGCGAGTACTCTGGTTCAGTAATCACGGCCACCTCGCCACGGATTACCCGCCTGGATGGGGCGGCGGCCAGCAGCCATCTCACTTGGGATGGGTCGGGGGACCTCCGTACTCGAGACAGATGCGGGTCCTAGCTCTGGGACCACACCTATCAGACATTTGTGGCATAATATCCTAAGATGGGAATACCCCTTTAGTGGAGGCATGACAGGCATGACAACGGATTCCAACAAAAGGACCCCATTGATAATGGGGTCCTTCAGGTTTCAGGTGTTTTTGATGACAAGAATCACGTTGCAGACTACGATATTTAGACAGCAAAATCACAAGAAACCTGACAGGATGGAACCCAAGATAATTTTGAACACAACTGGAATCCAAGGTGTTTGGCTATATTCAGACATGTTCTGACGCAGATTTGACAGATCATGCCATACACAAGTAATTTTGTCAGACCACAGTGACATTTTCTAACCTGGTCAATCACATTTTCAGCAGACAGAAGTCTGTCATTGGCCATCGTGGATGCCCATTCAAGTTTATTTTATAAGCGATGGTTGGCCACAACCTGTAATTTTGGCCGACGTTTCTTAAGACTTAAGGCCCAGATGCACAACTACACAAGTATGAAATTTTAGAAACAGATGCCCTCTTTACCATTAAGATCCAGGAACAATGCCCAAAAAGGCCAGTTTTAGCCAAATATCTTCAAAGTTAGGTTGTGACATTGTTAATGTATTTACTATTTATTTGGTCAAGGTAATAGGATATTCATACCAAAGGAATTTATGGCATATTGACAGGATATGACACAAATGTGTGACAGTAAAGGGTCCCACCTCTAGTACCCCATTATAACCAAGAGGTCCTGAAACCACTGTTTTACAATCCAGAGCATCCAGCTGTGGTTGTAAATCGGTGAATATAAAGGGAGCTGGCCACACATGTGCACAGTTTTCTCTACTGTCCTAGATGGTTACGGAGACAGCAGAGCATTAGTTGTTTTTTTTAATGTAATGTATGTGTTTTGCAACACCAAACATTTTTATAATACAGTTTGATTTAAAAAAAAATTAAGCACTGTAGATTCTATGTATCTAATATATATAGAAGATGCATAAAAACCGCATAACGCTGCTGTAAGCTGAAACGGTTAGTAAGCTGGACTGACGGCTTGGCTGACAGCGCCTCCTGTATGTCTCTGACATACCATCTAACCATAATACCGATCAAAGTTAAGTTAATCAACTTAAGATTTAATTGGATACACTTAGATTTGCTCTGTATTAGGGCTATATTTTGTGTCAGGGGCACACAGGAACTGATGTCAGCCGAGCAATCAGTCCAGGCGACTGACGGATTCTGCTTCCAGCTGCATTTTGCGATTTTTAGCTTTAGCAATAACGACAAAGAAAAATAGTAAAGGTATGTTCACATGCAGTAGCAAAATACATCTGAAATTACGGAGCTGTTTTCGCCTGAAAACAGCTCCTGATTTTCAGACGGTTCTGTAACTACTTGTGTTTTTCGTGGTGTATTTTACGGACGTTATTGGAGCTGTTTGTCAATGGAGTCAATGAAAAACGGCTCCAAAAACGTCCCAAGAAGTGACATGCACTTCTTTGATGCAGGTGTCTTTTTATTTACACCTCGTGGGAACTTTAAATTACACCTTGTGGGAACAGAACATCGTAAAACCCATTGAACGCAATGGGCAGATGTTTGTAGGCGTAATGGAGCCATTTTTTCAGGCGTAATTCGAGGCGTAAAACGCCCGAATTACGTCTAAAAACAGTGCGTGTGAACATACCCTAACTGTTCTGATCGATGGAGCAGATTTCCTTTGGTTGGAACTGTTCTTCTTTAGTAACAAACATAGCAAGCATCATTAACGGTTGTAATATTGCTTGGATTGGCAACAATAATCTTTATATTTATGGCCGTCTTAACCTTTTGTCATTCTTTCTATTGATGTCTATGTAAGTTCTTATTGCTAAGTAACGCTGGACAACTAATAGATTATTTCGATTCATTTGCCATTTCAATTGGGCACGATTCTGCAAAGAATTGTGAAATCAATATCAGCTCCACATCCGTGGCAACCTTGTGACGCTACAGCAAGCAGGACTCTCAGAAAAGTGATGCACAGTGCCAAAGTTCCACCACTCTGGCCCCACTGTGCTTTAAAGCGGGTAGTCAGAGCCACAGTCCATCTGCCCAATCCACACCCTCAGCACCGCAAATAAAGAATAAAGAAGTGATAGACACGCTGAAACGTATTCATTAATGTCGAGTAGTTATTGAGTATTTCAAACTTATACTTATCTATATATATTCATGCTCCCCCCACCCTCCCGTTGCAAGTATAAGTTCTAAATACTTATTAACTACTTAACCTTAACTAATAATTGACAGCGTGTCTGTCACTTTTTTATGATGCCCTTAGACAGGTAAGCATAAATATCTGACCGATCTACTTTAAGCTAAATTTAATAAAGTAATATACACAATGTGGCACATTTACGAAGATTGGCATTTTATATGCCACTCTCAGCCCGCAGAAATAGGATGCCTCTTAATACATTTTTTGCATCTTAGGGCCTGTTCACATCAGCGTTGGCTTTCCGTTGAGGGGTTCCGTCTGAGGTTTCCGTCGGGGGAACCCCTCAACGGAAGGCAAACGGAAACCTTAGCATCCGTTTGCATCACCATTGATTTCAATGGTGACGGAAACTTTGCAAATGGTTTCCGTTTGTCACTGTTGTGACAGGGTTCCATTGTATTTTGACGGAATCAACAGCGCAGTCAACCGCCACAAAGTAAAATCTACTCCAGCTATAATTTACGAAAGTTTCTAGCTTAAATTATAGCAAATGTTTCTGGTCGCCAAGCTGAACCCACTTTTAGAAAAGTGCCGTGAGTGGCAGAAACTGCACAAATGCCGCAAATTTTCTTGCAAATTGCGACTTTTGTGCCATTTGCGGCTTTTTTACACCAGAAAACTGGTGCAGAAAAGTTAATTAAGTTTCCCCCAATGTGTATATCACTTTAATGAACCCATGAAGGAATTGAACGCACAGCAATTCCGCAATATATACTGATAATCAGAATATGTCACCATTTCTAACCCCTAATATTTCAGAAGGCAAGATGGCCATCATTCCATAGGAGACATTGCCTCCTTGCTGGATATTTCGGATAACTGATTACATCACATTTCAAATCCACAGTATTTGCGATCACTACACAATTTTTTCCCCCCAATTTTGTAACAAACATGGCCACACAAAACACCAAGGACAAAAATATATACGGTAGTACAAGTAAAATTATATAAAGATATCCCTGATTGTATGAGGCAGCCACCCATAGAACAAAATGTAACCGTGTAGCAGAGATTTACTGGAGGATATCAATAATACTATAATAAAATTTGCAGTCGGAGGGGCCTTTTAACACATTGCACAAGGCTTCTGTAAATAAAAGTTCAACAAAAAAAAAAGGACTTTTCTTTTACAAAGTGAATTTGACTGAATACACAGCTTTTTTTTCTGAATGAAAGGACATAGCAGATGAATGAGTGGGGAGATGCTAATTCCAGCTCTGTAACAAAGGGGCCTTTCTGCGAGCGGATTTCACACGCAACAATTAAACATATAATCATTCTGAGAAAATGCAAAATGCATGAAGTTTTGCTTTCTCAGAGCGCAAATTATATGCAAGGAGCGAGAAAATTATTCTACAAAGTCAAACAAGGCCTGCTGATACGTAACAAGAAATTTCGATTTAAAGAGCACTGGTATATTTACATATAAACACATATAATTATCCACCTATATACATATATGTCTAGTTCTATTTCTGAAGGTACACAACATAAATTTTGTACAAATTCTTTGTTTTGATATATGCAATATCTATAGTACATTTTTAAATAGAAGGATTTAAAACATGTATCTAAGGGCCTGTTCAATCCGGGTTGCCCTTTCCTTGAGGGGTTCTGTCGGAGGTTTCCGTCAGGTTAACCCCTCAACAGAAAGGCAAACGGAAACCTTAGCTTCCGTTTCCCTCACCATTGATCTCAATGGCGACAGAAACGTTGTTAATGGAACACATAGTGCAGTCGACTGCGCTATTGATTCCGTCAAAACAACGGAACCCTGTCACAACGGTGACCAACGGAAACCATTAACAATGTTTCCTTCACCATCAAGATCAATAGTGAGGGAAACAGAAGCGAAGGTTTCCCTTAGGGCAACGCTGATGAGAACAGGCCCTTATATGTTATATATGTTTGGGCCACCGTTGGTAATTCCTTCCTAGAAGCATTGCTTCATGGGGCACCATACAATGTCACACGGAGTGAGGTCTAATTGTTAATATTTTTTACTTTAGGCGGATATGCTCTTTAACACATATCCTGTTAATAATAGATCCAGATCTATGCCAACAAATTGGAAATTTTCATTAAAAAAAAAAAAGAGAGGAAAGAAAAGACAGATTAAGGCTGGGTTCACAGGGGGCGGATACGCTGCGTAAAAGCATGCAGCGTAACCGCTCTGTGCGCCGCTGGAAATTCCGGGCCAAAAACCACACCAAACTGTGGTGCCGTTTTTCACCTGGAATGTCCACCGTGGAAAACTGCTGCCTTAACAGGTCAGCTAGCAGGCCGGCCTCCTGGGATGACGTTTCATCCCAGGAGACTGCTGCAGCCTGTAATTGGCTGCAGCGATGGTCACATGGGATGAAGCGTCATCCCAGGAGGCCGGCCTGGACGAAGAAACACAGACTCCTAGGTAAGTATAGTTGTTTTTCTTTTTTTTTTCAGAGTTGAGTTTTTTGCGGTGGATATCGCTGCGAACCCGTCGCAAAAAACACAACAACTGCTATTTGTTGTAAGTTTTACCTCCCCATTGTATTCAATGGGGAAAACCTGCAGCAAATATTCAGCGATTACGCAAATACAATTGACATGCTGCAGAATAAAATTCCGCACCGCAGGTCCATTTCTGAGCAGTTTTTCCGCAGCGTGTGGATGAGATTTGTTCAATCTTATCCACTTTGCTGCTACTGTATTCTGCTGCGTTTCTTCTGTCTGCAATTCCGCTACGTGTGGACAAGCCCTTACCGTTGAATTCAGGGAGGTTTTTAGGGGAGTCAAAACAGGGAAATGCCCAGGGCCCCCATTTCCTCTGGTGGCTCTTAAGAAAGAGAACACCAGGAGCAAACTAAAACCACTCTTTATTATTTAGCAGTGTATGGTAGTGTTATTTGGGAATTAAACTATATAGCCATATTACGTGGGCTCGTATTATTTGGACACCATATTGTAGTAATATGTGGACAGAAATTAGGAGAAAAAAACTAAAAACGGCAATTGGGAGGACCCTACTTTCCTTGTTGCACAGGGATTTTTTTTAAAAGCCAGGCCCTGGTTAATCTAAAGTAAAGTAAAATCTAAAAACAGTCTAAAGTAAATCTAACACTTTAATAGATTAGTAGAAAAACATGTTGAGAAACTTTGGTCACTACCACTGTAGCTTTTAAATTACATGCAGACTTTTCTGTTCATAATAAATAGTATGAATTGTCCTTGATTTTCAGCGATACAAACTGCCTTTATATGTAAGGTGACTGCATAGTGAGATTTTTGCACTGCAATAAACATTAATGCCAGCCTTTTTGTACACCGGGCACAGTTCACACGACGTGTATTTGACGCGTTTCTCGGCACGTAAAAAACGCATAAAAAAACACATGATTTAAGCTTCCCATTCATTTAAGCTTCCCTCCGATGCTAGCGACGCCACTGCATCCGCCCGCGACAGTGCGTTGGCTTTAAACTTCAGTGAGCGGGGGACAGTGGAAGGTGCGCGACCGCGCACCTTATAGGGAACACTGCCCATAGAACTGAATGGTAGCTACGGAAAAAGCGAGCTACGCTGTTCTCTTCTTCATGGTTGGAAATCACACGCTTCAGCCGCAGCACAGAGCGGTAGAACGGGATTTAGGGGGCCCCGTTCTAGAGATAGGTGCGGGTCCCAGAGGAGGGACCCGCATCTATCTGACATTTATGCCATATCCTGTGGATATGTCATAAATGTCCCTGATGGGAAAACCCCTTTAAAGAGTCTACTCCATGATCGCCCTCCTTCTATTATTTCACTGTGCTCAGAAAACGTAATGTACCCCATCTCATCTACAAGCAAAACCATAGGTAAATGAATTACCAGAAGAAAAATTAAAAAAATTAAAAAAAACTGTTGGCCACCTCATTGTTAGGACCGTACAGCAGTACACTACATTTAGTAGAGAAGGGGTTAAATAAAATCTCTCCTTAGCTACAACCTTTCAAATGCCAGAAGCCGAGAAGGCAGCGCGATTAAAGGGCATTAAATTAAAAGATCCCCCTCCTACAACTTCAATCAGAATTTCAGGCCGTGTGTTATTTAGCTTCAGCTCCTCAAGTGCAGCAGAATAACAAATTGCAACACTTTGATTTACTTTCTGCCGACACCAAATGGCGACAGGTGATAAAGAGAGCGCTGTGGTGCGGGGACGAGAAGCTTTCCCAGGAAATTAATTCCATCTTAAAGATTTCTATCCCGATATAAATATGTATGGACGTATTTACTTTTGACTTAGTCTTAAGAGATATATATATATATACATACACATACATACATATACATAAATACCTGTGTGTATACACACTAAGATTTACACGTTCTAGCAATACATATGGACATTTACTGATATTTGGTAACATTAACGATCATAATTTCTCTATGTTGTTCAACTTAGTGAGAGGTATTAGTGATGCACTTACTGTACAACTGACATTCTAGTTCTAGAAATGCATATAGTGAAATCCGCAGCAAAATAACACATGCCAATTTTGCCACAGATTTGCCCCGAAATCTTCGTCAGAATGTTAGGATAACGATTCGTTCACATCTGCGTCGTGGCATCCGTTTTAGTGGATCTGTTGACATTAATAAAAAACGGACAGACTGAGGGCCTGTTCACATCAGCGTTGGCTTTCAGTTCCGTCGGGTGAACCCCGCAACGAAAAGTCAAACTGAAACCACAGTCGACTGCGCTATTGATTCCATCATTAAAACGGAAACCTGCCGGAATGGTAACGAACAGAAACCATTAGCAATATTTCCGTCCCCATTGATATCAATGGTGACGGAAACGGAAGCTGTGGTTTTAGTTTGACCAACGAAGCCCTGGAACGGAAAGCCAACGCTGATGTGAACAGGCCCTCAAATATGTTTTCTTGGATGGATCAGTTTACCGGATCCTTCAAAAAAACTGACTCTTTTCTTTCAGTTTGTGTCAGTTCGTCATCAGTTATACTCAATTTTTAACGTATCCGTTTTTCGCACCTTTCTCGCTTTCATTTTAGTCTGCGCATGTGAAGAAAAAAAACGGATCCGTTAAACATAATGCATAAGGGCCTGTTCAATTCAGAGTTGTCTTTCCGTTGAGGGGTTCCGTCTGAGGTTTCCTTCGGGTTAACCCCTCAATCGAATGGCAAACGGAAACCTTAGCTTCCGTTTGCATCACCATTGATCTTAATGGTGTCGGAAACTTTGCTAAAGATTTCTGTTTTTCGTGATTTTTGCGGCAGAATCTCAGCATTTCTGCCACAAAAGTCGCAACACTTGGCTATTTGTTGCGGGTTTTACATCCTCATTGAATTCAAATTGGGAAAGCTGCAACAGAAAATGCAGCATAAACTGACAGGCCGCAGATCAATTTCTGAACGTTTTCGCAGTTTTTTTTCGGAGTTCGGGCATGAGATTTTCTAAATCTCATCCACTTTGCTGCTACTGTGTTTACGCTACGTGGGAACCCGGCTGAATAAAAGAGATTACAATGTTGTGTGTATATCAGTTGGGACATTGGCCCACATTTATTATAAAGTTCATGGCAGGTTTCTTTCGCCAAAATTAGCAAATGGCGAGAAAAGTGGGCATGGTCTCCAAAGTAGACATAGTCTATGCCAGATTTATTATTTAGAATAGGAGGAAATGATGCAAATTTTGGCGCAAAGCTACGTCTGCGCATAGATTACCTTTCCTCACTGGCAGAGAGTTCTAATCAATCAATCTCATCATTCAAGACTGACAGGACTGTGGAATTTACATTTTAAGGCCGGATTCACATGAGCGTTTTGCGCAAAAGGTCCATAAAAGCTCCGTGTGTCAGCAGCATATGATGCGTGGCTGCGTGATTTTCGCGCAGCCGCCATCATTATGACATGTTTTTATGCTTGTAAACAGAAAAGCACGTGGTGCGTCCGTGTGCCGTGCGCGGTTTTCACTTCATTGGT
This sequence comes from Rhinoderma darwinii, assembly GCF_050947455.1. NCBI lineage: Eukaryota > Metazoa > Chordata > Amphibia > Anura > Rhinodermatidae > Rhinoderma > Rhinoderma darwinii. The sequence goes on from NC_134698.1 coordinate 38,538,915, forward strand.
AGCACCAACCGGTGTCCCGGTTTCAACTGTATCCGCGTCCTTAGGACAAAGATACAGTTGAATCCAATGCTAGAGCTATAAAAAGGGCTCTGCCCTATTCTCATTGCCTGTGCGTTGTTGTGTTTACCCGTGTTATTCTTGCAAATGGTCCCTTAGTGTTATCCTGTTCCCACTGTTCCCGGACCCTGCTTCCCGTGCTACCGTTGTTCCTGTGCCTTAGAAAGTTGAAGTTGTGTTGTGCCATCGGTCACACCTGCTGGGTGACACCACGCCTGTTATCTGCTGCCAAGGTCCCATCTGAGCCTAGCCGTTACTACTGTCTGAACTGCTACAGGTACATTTGTGCTTGAACTATATAGACATTGATTGGTACACTGTTTGGCCAGCAGCTATCCCGCTACAGTGGTACGGCCCAGTGGGTCCACATACCCTAAGATCGTGATAATAATACTGTGTGGGGGCAGCTATGGGGGTATTAGTCAGTGTGGGGACCACTATAGGGGCATTATACTGTGTGGGGGCAGCTATAGGGGCATTATACTGTGTGGGGGCAGCTATAGGGGCATTATCCTGTGTTTGGGCTCTAAGGGGTCGTTATACTGTATGGGTTGAGCTATGAGGCCATTGGGGCAGTTTAAGAGGCATTATAGAGTGTAAGGAGGCACTAGAGGAGCATTATTGAGTATTGGGCAGCTATAGGTGCATTATATTGTGTTGGGGCAGCTATAAGGGCATTATCCTGTGTGGGGGCAGCTATAGGGGTATCATACTGTGTGTGTGTGTGTGTGTGTGTGTGTGTGTGTGTGTGTGTGTGTGTGTGTGTGTGTGTGTGTGTGTGTGTGTGTGTGTGGAGACAGCTGTAGGGGCATTATACTGTGTGTGGGCCACTAAGAGGTCATTATACTGTGTTGAGGCCCACTCAGATGTGTTTCACCCCCCCCCCTTTGTTAAACCCCTAGTTATGCCTCTGTTGGCTGGGTCAGGTCACATGACCCACCATCAGAGGCCGAAGTCGGGACTCAGAGATGCCTAGCTGCAGAATACTTTGAGTCCGCTCGCACAATTATTGTTGTTTTCAATGTTGCAGGGACTTATTTTTCGAAGGGCGCTAAGTACCGGCATCCAGCTAGGAATTATGTTGACATACGTCAGACGGGGTAGGGGGTCTCAAACAAAAGTCTCAGCCAAAAGTGTTTCCCAGAAAGTTTGGGAACCACTGATCTAGAGTTTCTCATCACGTGAACACATTTATTGTGTGTCCACTGTTATGAGATCTCAGTGGAATATGTTATTTTGAACATTTTATTATTCTGTATATATTTTTGACATACACTATAAATTGGTATTATTTATTTCTTTACTTTTTTTTATAGATATTTACATCAGAAACTATGATCTTCAGACACAAAAATACAAAATTCTTTAGTGAATAATACAAGTATCACAGAAGTCATCAGTTAAACCTGGAGAACAATTGGACATATAAACATGACTGATAGAATACATACCCACCAATGCAGTAACTGTATTAAATGGGACTGCCCTTATGTGCCAACTATACTATGCCACATTTAGTGTTTTCTCCTATGGTCATTTTAAACATAATGTTTTATTATTGAGGTGCTTTAAGCCTATAGGGCTTGTATAAAAATGGTACAAGAATGGTAGAATCCATACTATATAACCCACAGCACGCAATACATGGGTCTAAAGACAGCAGACTGCTAGAGGATGATAACTTGTTGCCATGGGCATGGTCCTGTGCATTATGCTATTAAAGACACTTAAAGAAGCCTCTGTGGGGGAGATTTCCCATGAAATTCCTAAAGTGTAAATCGGCAAACACGTGGCAACCAATTAGACGCTCGCTTTTATCTTGCAACTTTCACTACATGGTTCGGAGTTAATCGCTGATGTTTATCTGAGAAATACTGCACAGCCCCAAAGTCTACGTGCTCTCAAAATTATATACGGTGGCTATCTTGAGTTCATGACCTAAACATGACTTAGGGGCCATTCCCACTACCGTTAAGGGCCTGCTCACATCAGCTTTGGTTGCCGTTGATGGGTTCCGTCAGACCTTTCCGTCGGAGGAACCCATGAACGGAAAGGCAAACGGAAACCATAGCTTCCGTTTGCATTACCATTGACATGCGACCAGTGCTGGGGAACGCCCCCAGAGAAGAGAACATGTGACCAGTGCTGGGGAATCCCCCCCAGAGAAGAGAACATGTGACCAGTTCTGGTGAACGCCCCCAGAGAAGAGAACATGTGACCAGTGCTGGGGAACGTCCCCAGAGAAGAGAACATGTGACCAGTGCTGGGGAATGCCCCCCAGAGAAGAGAACATGTGACCAGTTCTGGTGAACGCCCCCAGAGAAGAGAACATGTGACCAGTTCTGGTGAACGCCCCCAGAGAAGAGAACATGTGACCAGTGCTGGGGAACGCCCCCAGAGAAGAGAACATGTGACAAGTGCTGGGGAATGCCCCCCAGAGAAGAGAACATGAGTCCAGTCCTGGGGAACGCCCCCAGAGAAGAGAATATGTGACCAGTGCTGGGGAACGCCCCCAGAGAAGAGAACATGTGTCCAGTGCTGGGGAACGCCCCCAGAGAAGAGAACATGTGTCCAGTCCTGGGGAACGCCCCCAGAGAAGAGAACATGTGACCAGTTCTGGTGAACGCCCCCAGAGAAGAGAACATGTGACCAGTGCTGGGGAACGCCCCCAGAGAAGAGAACATGTGACCAGTGCTGGGGAACACACCCAGAGAAGAGAACATGTGTCCAGTGCTGGGGAACGCCCCCAGAGAAGAGAACATGTGTCCAGTCCTGGGGAACGCCCCCAGAGAAGAGAATATGTGACCAGTGCTGGGGAACGCCCCCAGAGAAGAGAACATGTGACCAGTGTTGGGGAACGCCCCCAGAGAAGAGAACATGTGACCAGTGCTGGGGAACGCCCCCAGAGAAGAGAACATGTGACCAGTGCTGGGGAACGCCCCCAGAGAAGAGAACATGTGACCAGTGGTGGGGAACGCCCCCAGAGAAGAAGTTTCAATGAAGAAAAGGTTGCAAACTGATTATGACAACTGAGGGAAACAAAAAGGAAAGCTCAATGCATGAAACAGATAAGTGAAACTTTTTTTTCTGCAAGGATTTAGTGCATGTATATTGATTTTTCATGCACAAAGTTTTCCATAGCCTTTAAGGGTATGTTCACGCGGCTTATTTACGGATGTAATTCGGGCGTTTTACGCCTCGATTTACGTCCGAAAATGCGCCTTGATAGCGTTGGCAAACATCTGGCCATTCATTAGAATGGGTCTTACGATGTTCTGTGCACACAGTAATTTTTTTTACGCCCCGCTGTCAAAAGGAGGGGCGTAAAAAAGACGCCCGCGTCAAAGAAGTGCCTGTCAATTCTTCAGACGTAAATGGAGCCATTTTCCATGTTCTCCATGGAAAACCAGCTCCATTTAACGTCCATAATGGACGCAGCAAAAAGCGCCTCAACATGCCAATTACATGCCAATTCTCCTGAAAACAAGTGTGATGAAAGGTGCTCAGCATTCCCCTTAGGTCCCATGCACACGACCGTATTTTTCGTCAGTAATTACGGCACAGACTCTCCCATAGAAGTCTATGGGCGCTTCCGTAAATACGGACGGCTACTGATGTGCATCCGTAAACCGTCCAAATTTACAGAAGCGTTGCTAGGCAACATGTTGATGACATCATTTGCAGCCTCCCTCTTTTTTTTACTGATCCGTATATACGGATCAAATACGGATGCAATATGGACCGTATTTAAGGATACCCTTCTGTAAATACGGATGAATTACGGATGCCTATGGATCCGTATTTATGGACAGTATTTACTGATAGATGAAAACACGGTCGTGTTCATAATACAAGGTAGCATAATACAGAATGCAACGGACCCGTGGTTTTGCAGGCCGCAAAACCAATACTGTCGTGTGCATGAGGCCTAATAGAGGGGAGTTCCAAACAGAAGTAATTGTATTCAAACATATGGCATCCATTTATGTACGCTTATATACTAGTCCTTCTCAATGAATTAGAATATCATCAAGAAGTAAATTTATTTCAGCAATTCAATTACATTATTTAACTCATGTGACCAGCCTGTGGCAATGCTGAGGTGTTATCAATGCGGCGTGGCATGGAGGCGATCAGCCTGTGGCAATGCTGAGGTGTTATCAATGCGGCGTGGCATGGAGGCGATCAGCCTGTGGCAATGCTGAGGTGTTATCAATGCGGCGTGGCATGGGGGCGATCAGCCTGTGGAACTGCTGAGGTGTTATCAATGCGGCGTGGCATGGAGGCGATCAGCCTGTGGCAATGCTGAGGTGTTATCAATGCGGCGTGGCATGGAGGCGAGCAGCCTGTGGCACTGCTGAGGTGTTATGGAAGCCCAGGTTGCTTTGATAACGGCCTTCAGCTCGTCTGTATTGTTGGGTTTGGTGTCTCATCTTCTTGACAATACACCATAGATTCTCTGTGGGGTTTAGGTCAGAGAATTTGCTGGCCAATCAAGCGAAGTGATACTGTGGTTATTAAACCAGGTATTGGTACTTTTGGCAGTGTGGGCAGGTGTCAAGTCCTGCTGGAAAATGAAATCAGCATCTCCATAAAGCTTATCAGCAGAGGGAAGCATGAAGTGCTTGAAAATTTCCTGCCAGACGCTGCGCTGACTCTAGACTTGATATAACACAGTGGACCAACAACAGCAGATGACATGGCTCCCAAACTATCACTGACTGTGGATACTTCACACTGGACCGCAAGACACTTGGAGTGACGCCCCTACACTCTTCCTCCAGACTCTGGGACCTGGATTTCCCAATGAAATGCAAAATTTACTTTCATCTGAAAACAGGACTTTCGACCACTGAGCAGCAGTGTTGGTCCACTGTGTTATATCAAGTCCAGAGTCAACGCAGTGTCTACCAGGAAATTTTCGAGCACTTCATGCTTCATGGAGATGCTGATTTCATTTTCCAGCAGGACTTGGCACCTGCCCACACATATACTCTACATACTTCTCAGTAGGACAACATTTCGGTAGTAAAAATCATTTTTGAAATTGGGTTCTTATAATATTTTAATTTTCTGAGACAGTAAGTTTTGGGTTTTCATTAACTGTTCGCCATAATCCTCAACATTAAAAGAAAAAAATGCTGGAAACAGATCACTGTGTGTAATGAATCTATATAATATACGAGTTTCACTTTTTGAATTGAATTCCTGAAATAAATGAACGTTTTGATGATATTCTAATTCATTAAGGACTTGTATATATAACAATTATCAGATTATTTAGGTTACATCAGTATCTATAAACTCCAGTGAAATATGCGCTTCTTATATATGGAATGTCATTTTTGTGAATTGATGGTCGGCTCTCCTAGAAAATGGTGCAGAGATCTGTGCCAAAGTTTGGAGGAAAAAAGGCATATTGGGATGTCTCGCCACAAACAATAATTTTCAAAAAGGGGCGTAATTAAATGGAAACTCCTTCCAAAAACCATAACTTTTTTTTTTTTTCTATCAATAAAGCCATATGAGGGCTTATTTTTTTTGTGGGACGAGTTGTCGTTTTTCATGACACCATTTATTGTAGCATATAATGTGCTGGACAAAACTGGAAAAAATTTATTTGTGGGGTAGAATAAAAAAAACAAAAAAAACAAACCCTCCATTGTTTTTTTGGGGGATTTGTTTTTACAGCGTACACTGTGCAGTAAAAAACGTCATGTTATCTTTATTCTGCGGGTCAATACAATGACGGTTATACCAAATGTATATATTTGTTCATGTTTTGCTACTTTTACAAGAAAATAACTAATTGTTAAAAATAAAATTTGTTTTGTGTCGCAATATTCTGAGAGCCATAACTTTTTTTATTTTTTTGTCAATTGAGAAGTGTGAGGGCTTGTTTTTTTTTGTGGTAGATTTTATTGGTACCATTTTGGGGTACATTCATAAGGAATAACATGACCAAAAAACAGCAATTCTGGCATTTTAATTTTATTTAAGGAAAAGTGTTTTATTTTTTACTTTCAATATTTTTTTTTTGTTATATATATATATATATATATAAAAAAGACATTTATTTAACTTTTTTTATTAGTGCCTCTAGGGAACTTGAAGCATCGATCATTGGATCGCTTACACATCGTGATGTTTACAGGCTCCTATTACAGCCTGCCTCTGGCACAAAGATGTCATTAGGCCCCCATAACAGCCATTGGAACTCGAAGGCGGCCACCCCCCACTTTCTAATAGCTTAGATGCCGCGGTCGCTATTGACCGCGGCATCTAAGGGGTTAAACTTGCAGAATCCTTCTCGTTGCAGTGTCGGCTGTTTCGTACAGTAGACACATGCAAGTTAAGGAGAAGGCTCAGCCTGTAAGCCCGCTCCATACATTCCTTCCCGACCTTTGCTGCCTATATATGGCGGAAGGGGTTAAAAAAAAATTAAAATATACACTGAAACGACCTTATTTTCATTTTCTGGCTGTATATTATTTATTCTATTTTCTTTACATTATTATGGGGGCTGAAATCTTGCTTGAGTGGCTGCAACTGCAGCGATTTGCTTGACAACAGCCACGTGACATAAGAAAATGACAAACTCACTGACTTCTAAAGGAGAGTGTTGGGGGCATGCTCTGTGACCGGTGCAGGGAGGGGGCAGAGGGGAGCGGTCAATATTACCTATTGTCAGTGGTGTAATCCTCTGTTATCTGCTTGGGATTTCACGATACCAGGATTTGGACTTCGATACCGATACTTCGTTTAGTATTGCGATTTCGATACCAAAACGATACTTTTCCAACAGTAATAAAAAAAAAGTTCTTCCATTTTCTGATGTGAGGCGCGAGGTGTGATGAGTTTTGAGTTTGCCTCACATTAACAGTAATTAACCCCATCATGTTTCTCAGTCATAATGGGTTAATGTGTAAGGTACATGATGGGGTTAATTACTATTAATGTGAGGTTAAATTCATCACACCTTGTGCCCCACAATAAGTGAAAGAAATCAGTTCTTATTTTATTTTTTTACAGCGCACACATCATAAAAGACGCAAAAAAATGGTTGTGCAGGTTATTACGGCCTCGCCAATACCGAATGTGTATATTTTATGTATTGAGACTTATTTTAATGTTTATTGCAAAAAAGGTGTATGTGTATTTTTTTTTTATTTAACATTACTTTGTTTTTACTTTATTTTTAAACTTGAATGTACTGGCATATATATCTATATTACAGCACATTGGCCTGTTTACTGATCGTACAGGCAGTTGTTAGGACATACCTAAGTATGCCCTAACAGGAAATATGGTAATGTCAATGGACCTTCAATGGACCCTGAGCTGTATGCCCATATATGGTATGTCCCTCAATCGCGTCACAGGGATTCCTGTAATGCGATCCAAGGGGCATCCCCCCTTTTCATTTTCCCCTGAATGCTGCGTTCAGCTTTGATTGCAGCATTCAGGAGAACAGCGGCGGAGATGGGAGGTTTCTCTGATCTCCGCCGTTATAGAGCGGGGCTGCGGCTGTGTGATACAGTCATTGCCCCGCTCCTGACAGGAAGTGCACTAATGAGCGGCGGTTCAGGCACTGAGGACAGAACATGGGGGTGTTTTGCAGTGCAGCGCCGGCCGCATCACATCATCCTGATGGTGCGCACTTGTCAGGACTCAGGAGCGGGACAATGACTGTATTACACAGCCACAGCCCCGCTCTCATACATTCATGTGTTACAATACTAAGCTGTGCGGCTGCACAGCTTAGTATCGAAATACATGAAATAACGGTATCGAACCGTTTGGGGATGCAGAGTATGGAAACGGTATCGAAGTTTGCATTCTGCTACTATATACATAACACTTTATTTTAGTGGGGAGCACATCATCCCTATTCACACCTGTCTCCTGATTTCCAATTATAAAGAAACCAGGATGAAGTACAGGAACCATTGTACGATGGATACCATGGTCCCCCACGTCCCTTATTGACTTATAATGGGGTCCAGCGTGGTGTCCATCATTTTGACGGGTAAAACAGAGCTGCATGCAACACTATTTTTACCATCAAATATGATGAAACCTGATTGTCACCTTTGCTGCAAGGAATATAAAACTTTAACAAAACTTGTCAGTAAAAAGTTATTGTATTTAGAAATTATTTTGGCGCAGGGAACAAGCAGCATTTTCACCGCTATAGTCACTGCATCCAGTTATTTCACTACAGTCATGGCTCAATGTCCAGCCAGCCATGCATGTGACAAACCGTAAATGATCGGATACATATGTGGTCCAGCACACAACGCTTCCAGGTGACCAAAACCTCCTATACAGGATGCGCCAATACAATCGTCAGTATGAAGAGCGCCTCAGAAGTTGTCAATCACATTAGAACAAGGACCAATGAAAACTGACGCAATACATTTTAAGGACTGGAAGGATTTCGATTGATGGTATCGGATTGTCTTGGTAGATGGGACAATGTAATAGTCAGTGCGGGTGTGAGCAGCCTCGTCTCTCAGGACTGAGCTGCAATACTAACAGGGTGATGTGTACAGCTCCAGCTGTGTGACACATGTGCTACATACCGCGCTGTGTGACCATGCGTCATGTGTGTGGTGCGGCCGCAGCACACGTCATGTGTCACACACACAGCCGCACGTACACACCGCTATCCGCAGACACTCGGGCCTTCCCCATCCACGGCCTCTCTTACCGTTCTCTGCGGGAAGGGTCCTGCTGATAGCCGGGCTTGGTGGGCGCCATGTTCCGGGCAGCGGCCCCGAGATGTCCGTATGGTCATTCCGCGCCCGGTGGGGGGGGAGCCGTCATCCTCCGCTCACACATTAAGCCCCCGACCCTCAGCCTCCTCCTCCCCGAGGGGTGACAGCGGCTCTAGCTACCACGGCTGCATCCCTCCATCACTGCGCTCCATCACACTGCCCTCCCCCCTCTCCTCCTCTCCCCTCCTTCTCCTCGTTACCTTTCCCTGTCTCCCCTTCACCTAGTCCTAATGTCTGATAGTAATCGTGAGCCTCCGTCTATTGTCCCGCTGCGGTGTATTCCCTATAATGTGTCCGCTCTTCTTTCTCTCCGTCCCTAGCCTGACTGTCCTATACGTGTGTACATATGTGATTACATAGGCGCCCTAGATAAGACTGGACACGGCGCCTCTTGTTCTCTGCCCATTCTCCCCTTCCATTGTCAGCATCTTCCTCAGCTGTGTCGCTTGGGTCTCCCTCCAGTCAGACACCTGTTGTGCTCCACTCTCTGGCCATACATGTAAAGAAACCATTCAAAACCATCACCAGAACCCCACATATGTGCAGGTTTTCTTTGACTGGATATGGTTGGGAAGATTTGTCCTCAACAGGACTGGTGTTTAGGTATTTTGTGCTACAATTGCTACAGGGGCAAACATTGATAGAGATCTGAAACAATGGGAATTATTTTCCATGAGGAAAATTGTTCCCACTGATGCAAATGTATTTATTGTGGCCCCAGAGCTGATACAATGCTGTCATCCCTGTGTATATCACTAATAAATTTACTTTTTAAGAGCCAGTGACCGTGGACGGAACTGCTAACGAGTCTTTTATAGAATCTGATTGGATGAAAATGTTCAGAGTAATTCCATACTTTTGCAAAAAGCCCCCCCCCCCCCCCCAAAAAATCTGAGAATCAGTCTATTCAGACACAACCTATCAATAATTTTTTTGTTTAACGTCTTATAGTTCAATGTTTTTCTCAAGATCTCCAAGCCCAAGTACCGCTAGTCAAAGAAACTTCAAGAAAAAAATCAGTCATCAGTTTGAACAAAATTTCGCGGCTGGTATTACGGTGCCGCAACTACAAGTAATGAAGACAGTGATGCCACTGTCTTCATTCAAGTTTGTAGTCTGGGTATGATGGCAGGCTGGTATATAGAGGGATGAATGGGTGCCTGTAATTAAACCCCATCATTCCTGTATATAACCCCACCATCCCTGTATATAACCCCCATCATCCCTGTATATAACCCCCATCATCCTTGAATATAACTCCCATAATCCCTGTATACAGGGTTGATGGGGGTAATATATAGGAATGATGGGGGTTATACACAGGGTTGATGGGAATAATATACAGGGATGAAGGCTGATATATACATGGGGTATTATACAGGGACCCACATCATCCCTTTAAATACCAGCCCACCATCATCCCTGTGTATAACCCCCATCATCTGTATATATACCATTAGGACGGGCACTGACCGCCCGCCGTGGCACGCGGGCATTGTGGCTAAACCAAAAGTAAATGGGCCGGGCATTGAAGACACCTTGGACCAATAAGCTGGCTGAAACGCCGGGATATGGCAGAAGTGCAGCAGACTCTGAAAATATGCGCTGAGCCGCCCACGGCTCAGCACAGATTGGCGTGAGGCATTGACATCATCGTGCCTGTCTGCACTGAGCCGTGAGCGGCCGATGTTACACAATGAATAGTAGAGCAGGGAACTGACGCTTCCCTGTTGTACCGCAGATACAGTTGAAACTGGGGAAACAAACAAAATGTGCAAGATAGGAAACCACAGGTTTCCGTTTGCATCACCTATGATTTCAATTGTGACAGATCCGGTTGAAAAATAATAAGCTCTTTCATAAGGCAGCACTCTAAATACTGCCTTCTGCCATTCGATCAGTGCAGGAGGATTTTTTGCAAACCATTCAGACCTGGTACTCTTGAGGAGTCTCCTAAGAGCATTAAGGCCGGGTTCAGTACAGTAAACACTGCGGAATTTCCACAATGAAATTCTGTGTGGAAATTCCGCAGCGTTTACAGTAGTAGCAAAGTGGATGAGATTTAGAAAATCTCATGCCCACGCTGCGTAAAAAGAACGCAGTGTAAATATTAATAAATTGACCTGCGGTGCAGAATTTAATTCCGCAACATGTCAATTTATGCTGCGTTTTCAGTGCTTTTCTGTTGCGGGTTTCCCCCATTGAATTCAATGGGGATGCAAAACCCGCAACAGAAAGCCAAGTGTTGAGCCTTTTGCAGCAGAATCGCACTGATTCCGCCGCAAAAATCGCAACTCTGGAAAAAACCCAAAACATACTTACCCAGAACTCCCCGCTTTTTGCTATAGTCCGGCCTCCTTGGATGATGTTTCATCCCATGTGATCGCTCTAGTCAATCACATGCTGCAGCATCACATGGCCTGCAACGTCATCTTAGGAGGCCGGACTACGCGCACAACAGAGGGATGGGGTAAGTATGGAAGTTTTTTTTTTTCCCCAGCGCTGCTTTCCGCAACGGAAATTCTGTGCAAGAAAAACGCACCGCAATGAGGTGCGGTTTTACGGACATAATGTACTGCGGGTTCCAGGTCGGATACGCTGCATGGTTTTTACGCAGCGTATCCGACCCGTGGGAACCAGGCCTTAAACTTGAGAGTTCTCCAAAGCTATGGCAAAAATAGATTCAATAATTCCAATACCGATGACCAATATCGATGCAATTTTGGGCATCGCCACATCAAAGGTATCAAATTATCCTGATCTATGTTGCACCTAGGGCAAGTGTCATTTTCTCTACATCCCATACTATATAACAGTTTAGGAGTATAGTACAAGCAGTGTACCAACATATATTTCGAGAATCTATGTGAATAGTTAAGTGACATACCACTAAACCCTCTAAACACCTTTCTCCATATAACTATTTTATCGTTCCCCAAATCTTTCCCCGATTTTCCATTTAAATCTGCCCATGCTGGGTTTTCTCTATTTATGAGCATAATTAAAGGGGTTGTCCACCTTCTGACAACTGATGACCTATCCACCAGATAAGTCATTAGTATATCATCGGTGCGGGTCCAACACCCGGACCCCGCACCGATAGGCTGCTATGGTGGCCTGCGGGCATTGGATGTTAAGGCACATAATGCTATGTACGGAGCCGGAAGCAGTTGGCTCTGTACATATCATGGCGGCCGTGCTGCAGGTCTGCTCCTATTCACTTGAATAGGAGCAGAGCTGCAGTACTGCAGCTCGGCCACTATTCCATGGCTGGAGCCAACTGCTTCCGGCATGATGTCCAGTGCACGGAGGAACCGGACCAGCTGATCCATGTGGGGCCCGGGTGTCGGACCCCCACAGATCATGTGCTGATGACCTATACAGTGGATAGGTCATCAGTTGTCAGAAGGTGGAAAACCCCTTTAATTCATTATACACCAAAGAAGTGACCCCTTTTCTTTTCCCCATTTTATATAGTTTTGTAAATAGTTCCTCTGAACCAATCTTAAAAAATTATTTATCGCGTATTGCTTCCCAAGCGTGAATTACTTGAAAATAGTGCAAATAAGGAGACCCGGATAAAATACCAAACTCCCTCTTTAATGTGTCCATAGTTTTAATGACCTCATTAATAAATAAGTGTGATAAATGCGTAATACCCCACTTCAACCAAAATCTATTATCCTCTACCTTAACAAATTCAGTGAGAAATGTATTCCCCCATATAGGGGTAAAGCAAACATACCTAACTCCCAATTTCTGTTTCACCGCACTCCACACCTTATGCAGCATGCTAAAAACTTTGTACCTAGGAGACATCTTATTCCAGGCTTTGGAGGCAGGATGCTTCAGTATGTCCGCCCTCCGTACAGGACCCCCAAAGGCCAAGATCAATCTATTTGCTGCTGAGTATTCCCAATCAATAAGCTGTTGGATCTGTGAGCATAGGAAATACAACCTAAAATCTGGAAGATCAAACCTTCCCTCCACTACTGGGCGGCATAATTTAATAACATGTAAATTTCCATTTTCCATTTCCACAAGGAATACAGGAGAAAAGACATCCCAAAATTTGTTACACAATTTCTCCTGAGTATGGAAATACCCCATATGTGGTTGTAAACGGCTATTTGGACATACGGCAAGGGCCTAAAGAGAAAAAGCGCAAATTAGTTTTTCAAGTGGAGATTTTACAAAATTGGTTTTTGCTGCCATGTTGCATTGCGCTAAGGTACCAGTACAGTGAAAACCCCCAAGAAGTGACCCTATTTAGGAAACTACACCACTCATGGAATTCATATAGAAGTGTAGTGAGCATTTTGAACCCAAAGGTTTTGCAGAAATTAGTACACAGTAGATGTTGCCGATTGAAAATTGCAATTTTTCCACTATTTCAGTGCCCAATGTGTTGTGCCCAACTTGTACAACTGGAGACACAAACCCCATACATTTTTAAGCGGTTCTCCAGAGTACAGTAATACCACATATATGGTCATAAACTGCTGTTTGGGCACACTGCCAGGCCCAGAAGGACCGCCATTTGGCTTTTGGAGCGCAGATTTTGATTGGTAGTAGTTTTGTTTAGTGTTTTACTGTTGTTTCAGTTTATAATGTGAGGGCATATGTAAACTGGAGGGAGTACATCAGGGTATATGTAAGCTGTACGGAGTACATCAGGGTATATATAAGCTGTGCGGAGTACATCAGGGTATATGTAAGCTGTGCGGAGTACATCAGGGTATATGTAAGCTGTGCGGAGTACATGAGGGTATATGTAAGCTGGGCAGAGTACATCAGGGTATACGTAAGCTGGGCGGAGTGCATCAGTGTATATGTAAGATGGGTGGAGTACATCAGGGTATATGTAAGCTGTGCGGAGTACATGAGGGTATATGTAGAGGAGTACTTTTGGGCATATGTAAGCTGTGAGGAGTACATCAGGGTATATGTAAGATGTGCGGAGTACATCAGGGTATATGTAAGCTGTGCGGAGTACATGAGGGTATATGTAAGCTGGGCAGAGTACATCAGGGTATACGTAAGCTGGGCGGAGTGCATCAGGGTATATGTAAGATGGGCGGAGTACATCAGGGTATATGTAAGCTGTGCGGAGTACATGAGGGTAAATGTAGAGGAGTACTTTTGGGTATATGTAAGCTATGAGGAGTACATCAGGGTATATGTAAGCTGTGAGGAGTACATCAGGGTATATGTAAGCTGGGCGGAGTACATCAGGGTATATGTAAGCTGTGAGGAGTACATCAGGGTATATGTAAGCTGGGCGGAGTACATCAGGGTATATGTAAGCTGGGCGGAGTACATCAGGGTTTATGTAAGCTGGGCGGAGTACATCAGGGTATATGTAATCTGGGCGGATTACATCAGGGTATATGTAAGCTGGGCGGAGTACATCAGGGTATATGTAAGCTGGGTGGAGTTCATCAGGGTATATGTAAACTGGGCAGAGTGCATCAGGGTATATGTAAACTGGGCGGAGTGCATCAGGTCATAATAGAATGATGTAATAATGGGGTAAATGAATAATAAAATTAATTATCCATGGATAGTGACGTACGCTGTGAACCAATCCTTTATGCACAGGCCAGATTTTTGGGTGCAGGAGTCGCACTTCTAAGGCTGGGTTCAAACGAGCATGTTACGTCCGTAAAGGTCGGAACGTATTTCGGCCGGACCGAACACACTGCAGGGAGCCGGGCTCCTAGAATCATAGTTATGTACGACGCTAGGAGTCCCTGCCTCTCCGTGGAACTACTGTCCCGTACTGAAAACATGATTACAGTACGGGACAGTTGTCCTGCAGCGAGGCAGGGACTCCTAGCATCGTACATAACTACGATGCTAGGAGCCCGGCTCCCTGCAGTGTGTTCGGTCCGGGATTTGCGGCCGAAATACGTTCCGTCCTTTACGGACGTAACATGCTCGTGTGAACCCAGCCTAAAGGGTGTCCGTGGTATTGTACAAAATATCCGCACTCCCGCATTGCCTAATCTTTGACTTCTTCACTAGCCCCATATGTAGCACAGACCCCAAAATGTCATAGTTTCCGCTGCATTTACAGTGTCTACCAGTGGGGGCTGCAAATAATGGTTAGGGGTTTTAGGTGAAGAACTGCTGCACATATAAATTAGTTCCGAGAGTCATAACTTTTTATTTTTCCGTTGACGAGCTGTGTGAGTGATTTTCATGGGACGAGCTGTAGTTTTTATTAGTATCATTTTGGGGTACATGTGACCAAAAAACAGAAATTCTCCCACTGTTTTTTATAAATTTTTAACGGCGTTCTCTGTGCAGTATAAACAACATGTTTACTTTATTCTGCGGTTTGATACGATTATGGCAATAGCAAATTTATATAGTTTTTATATGTTTTACTACTTTTACACAATAAAAACACTTTTTACTAAATAAAATAATGTTTTAGTGTCACCATATCCTGAGAGCCATAACTTTTTTATTTTTTTGTCCACTGAGCTGTGTGATGGCTTGTTTTTTGCATGACAAACTGTAGTTTTTATTGGTACCATGTTGGGGTACGTGCGACTTTTTGATCACGATTTATTACATTTTTTTGGAAACAACGTGACCAAAAAAGGAAATTTGCCCATGGATTTTATTTTATTTTTTTACCGTGTTCACCGTGCGGGATAAATAATATGATATTTTATAGCCCAGGCCGATACGAACGCGGTGATATCTATTATGTATAGTTTTTGGTGTTTTTTTTCATTTTGTTCTAATTATAAAGGACTTGATCTGGGAAACAGGGCGATTATTGGTCCCTCTGTGTCAATCACTTAAATGCCACTGTCACTTTTGACAGCGGCATTTAAGGGGTTAAACGGCGGCGATCGGAGATAACAGTGATCGCCGCCATTGCAGTGGGATGTCGGCTGTATATTACAGCCGACATCCGCTGAAGATGAAGCGCGCACAGCTCCTGTGCCTGCTTCATCCTCAGGGCGTTACTGTACGCCCATTTGCGGGAACGCACCGCTAAAAAGGACGTACAGTAACGCCCATTTGCGGGAAGGGGTTAAAGTACCAATTAGGGGGAGAATATTTACAGATGTATTTTCCTCAATTTTTATATATATATGGTATTAGAACAACACTTACTTGAGGTCTCAATTTCAGCAAGCAATGGTGAATGATCCAACAGGCCTCTGGCTTCATATTCTACCCTAACTAAGCCCATGAGTTGTTTATTGGTCAACACTACATCTATTCTTGAGAGGGATTCCAAGGTCCACCCCATGAAAACTCCTGTATAATAAAACAAATCTTCCCGCATCATCCAGTAAGACCTCATTGATCTGGACCACAATACTCTTATGGACCAGAATACTTACTCCTTTAAAAAAAGATAAATAGACAGAATGGTACCTATAATAAAACCAACTCCCAGATAGTCCACTGGATGTTGCGGGAAGATGAGTCTGCTGTAGACAAATTACCGCAGGTAGATAATTTTGGATCAGGTTGAATACTGCCAACCTCTTGAGTCTATTGCCCAACCCCCTAACGTTCCATGATATAATTCTCATACTTTGCCAACAAAAAAATCAAAATAATAAACAGCCTGCATAATATATAATAAGTATTTGCACCCTCCTGCATTTCTACCATTGGTAATATAATTCCATATAAGGAAACAAACTATCAACTTCAAAACATACCATACTATAAAAAATGTATCCAAAAATGCGGCTCGTTAACGCTACTCGTGTAGCTTCCCATTGAATTATACCCATCACAAAAAACGTATCCTTTGCATATTACTTGGTATACAGGAAGCCGCTATATTACCACACCGCCCTCCATCCAATTCCAGACTTAGAAACCCAGACCACCAAATCATGTGTCTTCCTCCATAGTTGACCCATCCATGAGCCACTTCACCCAACTGTGCACCAGGACAGCCCGTTAGAGTCCATCCAGGTGTTTGCCTCCCCAGAAGAGGGAAAAAAAACAGGGTCGACCCTCATATATCACCCATGGCTTTGCCGGAAATAACAAGGAGTAATGCAACTCTGCTTTTCTTAGACGTTTCTTAATTTCCACAAACTTTAGCCTGATTTTAGCAGTGCACGTTGAGTAATCTGGAAAAAGTATTACCTGGGCACCATTTACCACCATATTCTCCCTTGGGCGTGCATTGGATTTCTTAAGATTGTGTCCCGATCTCCTGCACATAACAACTTAGCCAAGATAGCTCTTGGGGCCTGACTTACGGGTCTGGGTTTAAACGGGACTCCATGAGCCCTTTCCACAGCAAAGACTTTGGACAACATTGTCTCTCCAAACATCTCCAACAGCCAGTTAGTACAAAACTGAGAACCAATATAACCGCACTTACTGTCCTCACATAAGTACAAAACTTTGGCTATCACTTTATCTTATGATTTACTAATATATGGCAATGTTTACATTTTGGGAGGAAATCATTTTTAACCCCTTCCCGACATTTGTCGTAAGTATACTTCATGGAAAGCCAGTGCTTCCCGCAAACTATCGTATACTTACGACAAATGCATAGCACCGGATCAGAAGCAGAGTCGGTGCCATCATCCCCGGATGTCAGCTGTATCTTACAGCTGACATCCTGCTGTAATGGCAGGGACAGAAGTTAGCTTCGATCCCCGCCATTATCGCCTTAAATGCAGCCGCCAAAAGCAATCGCTCCATTTAAGGTATTTTCAGCTCATCGACACCCCAGCAATGAAATCGCTGGGGTGTTGGTGGCTGCAATGGCAACCGGAGGCCTAATACTGGCCTCCCGGTGTGCCTAGCACCGAAAACTTTCAGCCCCCGCCGGGAGGTGGGGCCTGAAATACTTCCGTAGCCGCCGGCAAGATGACACCGGCTCAGGAGCTGAGCCGGCGTCATCAGCGGTGGATGTCCATTGTATGTTACAGTGGACATCCACCTGTAACATCAGGAACCAGAGCTAGCTCCGATCCCTGCCATTAACCTCTTAGATGCAGCGATCGGATGCGATCGCTGCATCTTTGTGGTTGTTAGCAGATCGGCAGCTGTGCCCTGCAATCGCACGGCTGCCGACACTGCTATTATGGCAACAGGAGACCCAACAATGGCCTCCTGTCTGCCATTACGGAAGCCGTTAAGGCCCCGCCCGGAGGCGAAGGTAGTGCAATATATTAGAAAAAAAATCTGACAGTTAGACCTCCAAGTCCCCTAGTGGGACTAAAGAAAAGTGTAAAAAAATTTTGTCAAAAATATAATAAGAGTTTCAAGTAATAAAATAAAACACAATCGCTCTTTTTCCCTTATCAAGTCCTTTATTATTGAAAAAAAATAATAAACCATACATATTTGGTATCACCACCGTAACGGACTAAACTATAAAAATATTATGTTGTTTATTCCACGCGGTGAATGGCGTAAAACAAACCGTAAAAAACAATGCCAGAATTTCTGTTTTTTCGTCACTTTGCACTACAAAAATTGTAATAAAAAGTGATCAAAGAGTCGCATGTATCCAAAAATGGTACCTATAAAAAATATATCTTGTCTTGCAAAAAACAAGACCTCATACAGCTCCGTCGTCGAAAAAATAAAAAAGTTATGGTTCTCACAACACGGCGACAGAAAAAATACATTCTTTTTACAAAAGTAATTTTATTGTACAAATAGTTGTAAAACATAAAAAAGTGCTATAAATTAGGTATCACCGGAATCAGACTGACCCGCAGAATAACGTTAACATGTAGTTTATAACGCATGGTGAACGCTGTATAAAAAAAACAAACCAAACTATGCCGAATTGCTGTTTTTTGGTCACCTTGCCTCCCAAAAAATAGGATAAAAAGTGATCAAAAAGTCGCATGTAACCCAAAATGGTACCAATAATAACTACAGCTCGTCCCACAAAAAAACAGCCCTCATACCGCTACGTCTATGAAAAAATAAAATTAGTTAAGGCTCCACAAATTCTGGAAATAAAAAATATGCGGGTGTGCAGGCCCGAGGGAAACCTTTCCTCTGTTTCAAGAGGCGATTTATCAAGGCCCTAAACTTAGAGAACCAGGAAGGGTAGGGCCCACACATATCTGCTGGAAGCGAGGGTGCCCGTATTATACCAGGACAACACATTCCTAGCAAAATTCCCCAAACTGCAAAGGTGCGAAGTGTGGACCAAAAAGGGATCAGTGTGACACCGGCCTGTGCAGAAAGGATTGCTTCACAGCGTAACACACATCTATGGATTATTTTATTGTTTTTTTACCCCATTATTATACCACCTGACTAGGCCCCTGATGTACTCTGCCCAGCTTACATGTACCCCTAATTATAAGCTGAAATACCAGTAAGACTCCAAGCAAAGCTACTACCAAGCAAAATCTACGCTTCAAAAGCCAAATGGCGCTCACACCCATTCTGAACCCTACAGTGTGCCCAAACAGCTGTTTACTTCCACATATATGGCACCGCCATACCTGGGAGAACTCTTTTAACAATTTTTGGGCTGTGTGTCTCTAGTGGCATAAACTGGGCACGACATATTTGGCACTGACTTGGCATATCTGGGGAAAAATTTAAATTTTTACTTTGCACCATCCGCAGCGCATTCATTTATGGAAAAGACCTGTGGGGTGAAAATACTCACTACACCCCTTAATAAATGCCTTGAGGGGTTTAGTTTCTAAAATGGGGTCACTTCTCAGCGGTTTCTTTTATTACTTCACATCAGAGCCCCTGCAATTGTGAACCAATACTTGTGTCGCCAAATTAGACCTCAAATTCATATGGTACTCTTTCACTCCTGAGCCCTGTCGAATGTCCAGGCAAAAGATTAGGGCCACATGTAGGATGATTCTAAAACCAGGAAACACACCATAATAATTAGAGAGCTGTGTTGTTATGGTGGCACAAGCTAAGAACCACATATTGGCATATCAATGGAAAAAAATCAAATTTTCACTCTGCAATATGCACACTAATTTCTGCAAAACACCCCCTGCGTTAACATGCTCACTAAAACCCTAGGTGAATACCTTGAGGGGTGTAGTTTCCAAAATGGGGTCACTTCTGGGGGGTTTCTACTGTTTTGGTCCCACAGGGGCTTTGCAAATGCGACATAGCGCCCAGAAACCAATCCAGCAAAATCTGTACTCCGAAAGCCAAATGGCACTCTTCCCTTCTGAGCCCTGCCGTGTACACAAAAATAAGTTTACGACCACATATGGGGTATTGCCGTACTCGGGAGAAATTGCTTTACAAATGTTGGTGTTCTTTTTCTCCTTTATTTTTTGAGAAAATGAAAAATTTTGCGCTAAAGCTACGTCTTATTGGAAACAAAATGTAATTTTTATTTTCACTGCCCAATTCAAATAAAATCTATTAAACACCTGTGGGGTCAAAATGCTTACTACACCCCTAGATTAATTCCTCAAGTGGTGTAGTATCCCAAATGGAGTCCCTTTTGGGTAGTTTCCACTGTACTGGTACCTTCGAGGCTTTGCAAAAGCGACATGGTGTCAAGAAACCAATCCAGCAAAATCTGTGCTCCAAAAGCCAAAGCTAAAGCTACGTCTTATTGAAGAAAAAGAATTGTTTTTGTTTTCACTGCCCAATTCTAATACATTCTATGAAACATCTGTGGGGTCAATATGCACACTACACCCCTAGATGAATTCCTCAAGGGGTGTAGTTTCCTAAATGGAGTAGCTTTTTTGGGCGTTTTCACTGTTTTGGTCCCTCAGGGGCTTTGCAAATGCAACATAGCCTCCACAAACCCTTCCTGCTAAATTTGAGCTCCAAAAGCCAAATGGCGCTCTTTCCCTTCTAAGCCCTGCCATGTGTCCAAACAGCCATTTATGAGCACATGTGGGGTATTGTTTTACTCGGGAGGAATTGCTTTACAAATGTTGTGGTACTTTTTCTCCTTTAGCAGTTGTGGAAATGAAAAAAAAATTTGCTAAACCTACATTTTCTTTGAAAGAATGTAGATTTTCATTTTCACGGCCTACTTCCAATAATTTCTGCAAAAAATGCTCACTATACCCCTAGATAATTTCCTCAAGGAGTTTAGTTTCCAAAATGGGGCTACTTGTGAGGGGTTTCCACTGTTTTGGTCCCTCAGGGGGCTTTGCAAATGCGACATGGCCCCCGCAAACCATTCTAAACAGCCATTTATTACCACATATGGGGTACTGTTTTACTCGGGAGAAATTGCTTTACAAATGTTGTGGTGCTTTTTCTCCTTTATTTCTTGTAGAAATGAGAAAAAATATTCTAAACCTACATTTTCTTTGAAAGAATGTAGATTTCCATTTTAACAGCCTACTTCCAATAATTTCTGCAATAAACCTGTAGGGTCAAAATGCTCACAATACCCCTAGATAATTTCCTTAAGGGGTGTAGTTTCCCAAATGAGGTCACTTTTAGGGGGTTTCCACTGTTTTGGCACCGCAAGACCTCTTCAAACCTGACATGGTGCCTAAAATATATTCTAATAAAAAGGAGGACCAAAATCCACTAGGTACTCCTTTGCTTCTGAGGCCTGTGTTTCAGTCCAGTAGCGCACTAGGGCCACATGTGAGATATTTCCTAAAACTGCAGAACCTGGGCAATAAATATTCAGTTGCGTTTGTCGAGTAAAACTTTGTGTTACAAAAAAATTGATTAAAACTGAATTTCTGCAACAACAAAAAATTTAATTTGTAAATTTCACCTCTACTTTGGTTTAATTTCTGTGAAACTTCTAAAGGGTTAAGAAACTTTCTAAATGCTGTTTTGAATACTTTTGAGGGGTGAAGTTTTTAAAATTCGGTGACTTTTTTTGGGGTTTCTAATATATAAGGCCCTAAAAGTCACTTCCCTACTGAACTGGCCCCTGCAAAAATAGCCTTTTTGAAATTTTCTTGAAAATGTGAGAAATTCCTGCTAAAGTTCTAAGCCTTGGAACGTCCTAGAAAAATAAAAGGATGTTCAAAAAACTATGCCAACCTAAAGTAGACATATGGGGAAGTTAATTAGCGACAATTTTGTGTGGTATAACTGCCTGTCTTACAAGCAGATACATTTAAATTTATAAAAATGCTAATTTTTGCAATTTTTCGCCAAATTTTGGTATTTTTCACAATTAAATACTGAATGTAACGAGCAACTTTTTCCAGTAACATAAAGTCCAATGTGTCTCCAGAAAACAATCTCAGAATCGCTTAGATAGGTTAAAGCATTCCGAAGTTATTACCACATAAAGTGAAAGATGTCAGATTTGAAAAATGAGGCTCTGTCAGGAAGGTCAAAAGTGGCCAAAGCAGGAAGGGGTTAATGAATGCTATTAATGTTATTGAACACATTCATAATTACAGATGCAAAAAGATGTTTTTTATACATAAACGTACATGATGTCTTCATCTTTTCTAGAGCTGGAGGCAACATGGGAAACATTTTGTCAATTCTGGTGTAGCTGCAAAGCCACTACTTGTAACAATGTGACACTTGTAACCCCAACCTTAGGGTCAAGATAAATTCAGAAGCCAATAGTATTAATTAAGAAGTCAATGGTAATCAGGAGAGCTGTTATGTTGGACTTCTTAACTGTCCTGTTCTAACTCGAAACTTGTCCACATAATCAGCAGGGACTGCTTTTAGTATAGGCCAAGTCAGTTTTTACTCGATTAGGTTTTCTTTACGCATTGATTTTATGCAGATGCATGTTAAAACGACCAACGTTTAATAAAATGTAAAGGTAATTTTTCGTGGCGTGATTTATTTTGTATAATTTTCAAAATCCTTTTTTTTCCTGGCATATAGAGAAGCCTATAGGAAAAACACCCCAAAAAAGCCACACCCAAAGCATGCTGCGTTTTGAAAAAAGTGCCACTGGCCATAGAAAATTTAAAAAACACGCCACTAAAGAAAACACAGTTGTATGTAGTTCATTTTATATTTAACTATAGACTTTAATGTAATATCTGGCCACACTAAAAATGTCACCAAAATGCCTCATACACACGGCCATGCCTGTAATCACTGTCTGCGATTGCGGGCATGGCCGGCCGGCAACGGCCACCCACCTGCATTTTCGGCCCCTGCTCCCATACAAAGCATGGGAGCACAGTCCGTAAAAAGCAAAAGATAGGACATGTCCTATCTTTTGCGGTGACTTTCTACGGCCCGGACACCTTCCTGTAAATAAACGGGAAGGTGTCCGTGGACAATAGAAGTGAATGTGTCTGTAATTGCGGACTGTAGTTATAGTCTGCAATTACGAATGATTTTTACGGTCGTGTGCATAGGGCCTCAGTGAACCAGTTCTTAGTAAGATCACTGATGTATGAGCTATATATAGTCACTACTGAATTGTAAGGGTATGTTCACACATTTAACAAAATACGTCTGAAAATACGGAGCTGTTTTCAAGGGAAAACAGATCCTGATTTTCAGAAGTTTTTTGAGCAACTCGCATTTTTCGCTGCGTTTTTCGCCAAAATCTGTACTGTTTGAACAAGGCCTTATGCTGGATTCACACGGAATGGAAATGCTGATTACCGTCCCAGGCACATGTATGAGATGTGAACAAATCATCCACATTCTGCTGAGCATTTTCCGGACGGATATGGGAGAATGCTGCAGATTTTTCTCATTCTGTTCTGGATGTTTACTATGATTTTCACCCTTTTCAATGTAGAATGCATATTTTGCTGCAGAAACACTGTGAAAATCAACAGATTCCGCAGCATTTCTGTCCCGTCTGAATCCAGCCTTTTAAGAAAGGGATTTGTGCTGCTGATGTAGTTACCTTATAGATGATTACTTAGACTAGATAGAATTTAGTAGAAATAGAAATTCTCACCTGAGAAGTATTAGGTTTGTATACAATTCCTCTCTCTTTCGTCAATGTAAAAAAAAAGAAAAAGAAAGATATTCTTTTAATCACTGACAGCAAGCGGAAATTTTGAAAATGGCCTGGAGTTGAAGTACAAAGTATGTTAGAGAGTAGTAACCATTAATTATACAGTAATTAAATGGGTATTCCCATTTCTGCTATAAATGTCTAATAAATTTGGGTCCCACCTCTGGGGCACGCACCTTTCTCTACAAAATGGGCGTCCCTGTCCCCCATCCTACCTTTTCCCGCTGTCGCTTCTCTCCTGCCACTGAGTTACAAGTTGGCCGCGAGTATGGAAACAGCTGAGCTCGCTGGGTTAGGGGGGATTCACACGAGCGTGTATTCGGTCCGTGCGGGCCGCGTGGTTTTCACGCGCCACGCACAGACCAATACAAGTCTATGGGGCAGTATAGACAGTCCGTGCTTTTTGCGCAGCGTTTGTCAGCTGCGCAAAAAGCGCGACAGGTTCAATATCTCCGCATATTTCGCGCATCACGCACCCATTGAAGTCAATGGGTGCGTGAAAACCACGCAGGTCGCACGGAAGCACTTCCGTGCGAACCGACTGAAACAGCGCACCAGCTGTCAAAAGGATGAATGTAACCAGAAAAGCACCACGTGCTTTTCTGTTTCCAAACATCCAAATGGAGTGTCTTTGAGATGAGCGAACCCGGACAATCGAACCGAACTTCACCGGGTTCGGCCGAACCCGGCAAAAAAATTTCCGGTATGCGACGTCCGGAGATAGTCACTGTCCAGGGTGCTGAAAGAGTTAAACTGTTTCAGCACCATGGGCAGTGACTACCGATCCCAATAAACATGAACCTGTGAAAAAAAACGACGTTCTGACATACCGAGAACTCCCGGCTTCTTCCTCCAGTCTGACATCCCAGGATGACAATTCAGTCCAAGTGACAGCTCCAGCGAATCACAGGCCAAGCACAGGCTGCAGCGGTCACATGGACTGCCGCGTCATCCAGGGAGGTGGGGCCCGATGTCAAGAGAGGAGCGTCACCAAGGACGTGTCACCAAGGACGCGTCACCAAGGCAACGGCCGGGAAGTTTTCGGTAAGTACGAACTTTTTCTTTTTTTTTAACAGGTTGCTGTATATTGTGTTCGGAATTCACTGTCGAGGGTGCTGAAAGAGTTACTGCCGATCAGTTAGCTCTTTCAGCACCTTGGACAGTGACGGGCGTCGACTAGCCTCATCTCTATGATGGCGGCTGCGCGAAAATCACGCAGCCGCGCATCATACACGGATGACACACGCAGCTGTCAAATGGTTTTTGCGTGCGCAAAACGCTGCTTTGTTTGCGCGCGCAAAAACGCAACGTCCGTCTGTATCTGCCCTTATGCTGTTTTTCGTTACTCCTATTCACCTGCACTACTGATGTATTAACATCTGCAAATTGATTTCAATGGGAAAAACGTTGCTTTGTTCTGCCGGGAATTTTTTTATGCGGCCGGTTGAAAAAAATGACGCATAAAAAAAACGTTTGATGCTTAAAAACGGGTGAAAATCAGAGGCTGTTTTCACTTGAAAACAGCTCCATAATTTAAAGCCGTTTTTCATTTTGCGTGTGAACATACACTTAGGGTATGTTTACACCGCTTCTTTTCAGCCGTTTTGCGGTTCATAAACGCAAAAAAAAAAAACAGCTGAAAATCAGAAGCTGAACGCCTCCAAACATCTGCCTATTGATGTCAATAGAAAAAACAGCGTTTCATTCCGACGGGCCGTTTTTTAAAAACGGCGCGTAAAAAAATGCCCTGTAAAATGAAGTGCATGTCACTTCTTCAGCCGTTTTTGGAGCCGTTTTTCATTGTGTCAATAGAAAAATAGCTCCAAAAACAGACGCAAAAAACGCATCAAAAAACATTTGATGCTTAAAAAATGGCTGCAAATCAGAGGCTGTTTTCCCTTGAATACAGCTCCGTATTTTACACCCGTTTTTCGCTTTGCGTGTGAACATACCCTAAGGGGAATGCAGCCGCTGGGAATTAGCAAACGGGGCTCACCAGAGGTGGAGCCCGTCCTAGTACCTACCAGGCATTATGGCATAATCTGTGGATATGCCATAGATGCCTAAGATAGGAATAACCCATTAAGCCCTTTTTACATGCTCACCTACTGTGTAAATAGATTTTAGCAAAATTCTGTATTCCCATCCAAAATGTCTGCCAGCAGAAAACATGCAGTGGGAGCCAGATCAGACCATCTCCAAAGCATGCACAGATAGAACAGCTGACAGACGACAACATCAAGGGTATGTTTACATGAGTTGTTTTTTGGGCCACGTGGTCAAAAAATTAATAAAAAACCGCACATGGTTTTACTGCGATATGCCGTGGTTTTTAGACGGTATAAGGGTACACCTGCAACTGTATGTAACTGTATTCTTAAGAACAAAGGAGATTTATCAAAACTAGTGCAAAAGTGGAGGCGTTACCCATAGCAACCATTTTCCGTTTTAGAACTTTGAGCAATTCTTTCTTGTTTGAAACAATAAGCCTGTAGATACTACAGGCATAAGAACGTTCTCTAATTTATAAGAAGGGTAGAAAATAACCGAATTTTCACAGTGGCGCAGTATGGTCTACGAGATTCTTATCTCTGTTCAGGATAAAAGTAACAGTTCTCAAGAGTAATTCCAAGGGTATTTATTTGCACATAAAAACAACGCGTTTCGAGGCCGTACCGGCCTCTTCATTAGGCAAAGTACAAATGGCAAAACAGTACAGCGTGCTACCACTTTACATAGAACAAAGTCTGGGAAAAAAAGGGGACAACCGATAGAGCATGGCCATTATGTATGACTCAGGATTGCAGGTCACAGACAACACGGCCGATTGTAGGCAGGTGGATCGGCCGCAATGAGATAGGTATCTCTGATAAATAAATTGTTTAAGAAAGTCAAGGAGTAGGTATATAAAAACCACACAAGTGTATAAATATGTTTACATAGATTGATAAAAAAACAATGAATATATTTTTTTGTCTGATGACCGAGAGAGAGGAGAACGGCCAGCATATCGGTCTCTTTAGCTCGTGGTGTCATGGTTAGTAGTATGTGATTTTTTTGTCATTTGTAATTATAGAATTTCGTTACTGTATATTGTAAAGCCATGCCTGTATGATTTACTTTTATGTATGTGCTACTATGCCTTCTTTTTGTTTTTTGTTTTGTCTCTGGTTCTTTTTCTGGAAAATGTTAACAAAAACTATTTGATTTAAAAAAAATTATTGGGCCATTTGATGCACTATGTGCGCTGTGTTATTGTTTTTTGTTTATATCTAGTTCACTCATTTATGTCTTATTATCCCATATTCTCCATTCTCCCCTCTAGTATAATAGCCCTATATCCGTACTATACCAAATAAGAACATAGTGACAAATAGGGATGTCCCATGGTTCCATATCAGGGTGAGTAGTTATACAATATTATATAATATAATATAGGTACATACATATAAACTTAAATGACCATAGGAATTACTTCAGTGTAATAAAGGTATATAACATAACAGATGACATGTCATCAACTTATCCACGTATATCCATGGTATAGAGATTCCCACTGTAAGAACTATATGGCATATAATAAGATTAGCTGTTAGAAGCAGAGTGTTTGTGGGAAAGTTGATGGGCCAGCATAGTTCTCTGATCTCCACAATGTAATCCATCAGTTGTGGAAATGAAAAAAAAATTTGCTAAACCTACATTTTCTTTGAAAGAATGTAGATTTTCATTTTCACGGCCTACTTCCAATAATTTCTGCAAAAAATGCTCACTATACCCCTAGATAATTTCCTCAAGGAGTTTAGTTTCCAAAATGGGGCTACTTGTGAGGGGTTTCCACTGTTTTGGTCCCTCAGGGGGCTTTGCAAATGCGACATGGCCCCCGCAAACCATTCTAAACAGCCATTTATTACCACATATGGGGTACTGTTTTACTCGGGAGAAATTGCTTTACAAATGTTGTGGTGCTTTTTCTCCTTTATTTCTTGTAGAAATGAGAAAAAATATTCTAAACCTACATTTTCTTTGAAAGAATGTAGATTTCCATTTTAACAGCCTACTTCCAATAATTTCTGCAATAAACCTGTAGGGTCAAAATGCTCACAATACCCCTAGATAATTTCCTTAAGGGGTGTAGTTTCCCAAATGAGGTCACTTTTAGGGGGTTTCCACTGTTTTGGCACCGCAAGACCTCTTCAAACCTGACATGGTGCCTAAAATATATTCTAATAAAAAGGAGGACCAAAATCCACTAGGTACTCCTTTGCTTCTGAGGCCTGTGTTTCAGTCCAGTAGCGCACTAGGGCCACATGTGAGATATTTCCTAAAACTGCAGAACCTGGGCAATAAATATTCAGTTGCGTTTGTCGAGTAAAACTTTGTGTTACAAAAAAATTGATTAAAACTGAATTTCTGCAACAACAAAAAATTTAATTTGTAAATTTCACCTCTACTTTGGTTTAATTTCTGTGAAACTTCTAAAGGGTTAAGAAACTTTCTAAATGCTGTTTTGAATACTTTTGAGGGGTGAAGTTTTTAAAATTCGGTGACTTTTTTTGGGGTTTCTAA
This sequence comes from Rhinoderma darwinii, assembly GCF_050947455.1. NCBI lineage: Eukaryota > Metazoa > Chordata > Amphibia > Anura > Rhinodermatidae > Rhinoderma > Rhinoderma darwinii. The sequence goes on from NC_134698.1 coordinate 38,567,223, forward strand.
TATATAAGGCCCTAAAAGTCACTTCCCTACTGAACTGGCCCCTGCAAAAATAGCCTTTTTGAAATTTTCTTGAAAATGTGAGAAATTCCTGCTAAAGTTCTAAGCCTTGGAACGTCCTAGAAAAATAAAAGGATGTTCAAAAAACTATGCCAACCTAAAGTAGACATATGGGGAAGTTAATTAGCGACAATTTTGTGTGGTATAACTGCCTGTCTTACAAGCAGATACATTTAAATTTATAAAAATGCTAATTTTTGCAATTTTTCGCCAAATTTTGGTATTTTTCACAATTAAATACTGAATGTAACGAGCAACTTTTTCCAGTAACATAAAGTCCAATGTGTCTCCAGAAAACAATCTCAGAATCGCTTAGATAGGTTAAAGCATTCCGAAGTTATTACCACATAAAGTGAAAGATGTCAGATTTGAAAAATGAGGCTCTGTCAGGAAGGTCAAAAGTGGCCAAAGCAGGAAGGGGTTAATGAATGCTATTAATGTTATTGAACACATTCATAATTACAGATGCAAAAAGATGTTTTTTATACATAAACGTACATGATGTCTTCATCTTTTCTAGAGCTGGAGGCAACATGGGAAACATTTTGTCAATTCTGGTGTAGCTGCAAAGCCACTACTTGTAACAATGTGACACTTGTAACCCCAACCTTAGGGTCAAGATAAATTCAGAAGCCAATAGTATTAATTAAGAAGTCAATGGTAATCAGGAGAGCTGTTATGTTGGACTTCTTAACTGTCCTGTTCTAACTCGAAACTTGTCCACATAATCAGCAGGGACTGCTTTTAGTATAGGCCAAGTCAGTTTTTACTCGATTAGGTTTTCTTTACGCATTGATTTTATGCAGATGCATGTTAAAACGACCAACGTTTAATAAAATGTAAAGGTAATTTTTCGTGGCGTGATTTATTTTGTATAATTTTCAAAATCCTTTTTTTTCCTGGCATATAGAGAAGCCTATAGGAAAAACACCCCAAAAAAGCCACACCCAAAGCATGCTGCGTTTTGAAAAAAGTGCCACTGGCCATAGAAAATTTAAAAAACACGCCACTAAAGAAAACACAGTTGTATGTAGTTCATTTTATATTTAACTATAGACTTTAATGTAATATCTGGCCACACTAAAAATGTCACCAAAATGCCTCATACACACGGCCATGCCTGTAATCACTGTCTGCGATTGCGGGCATGGCCGGCCGGCAACGGCCACCCACCTGCATTTTCGGCCCCTGCTCCCATACAAAGCATGGGAGCACAGTCCGTAAAAAGCAAAAGATAGGACATGTCCTATCTTTTGCGGTGACTTTCTACGGCCCGGACACCTTCCTGTAAATAAACGGGAAGGTGTCCGTGGACAATAGAAGTGAATGTGTCTGTAATTGCGGACTGTAGTTATAGTCTGCAATTACGAATGATTTTTACGGTCGTGTGCATAGGGCCTCAGTGAACCAGTTCTTAGTAAGATCACTGATGTATGAGCTATATATAGTCACTACTGAATTGTAAGGGTATGTTCACACATTTAACAAAATACGTCTGAAAATACGGAGCTGTTTTCAAGGGAAAACAGATCCTGATTTTCAGAAGTTTTTTGAGCAACTCGCATTTTTCGCTGCGTTTTTCGCCAAAATCTGTACTGTTTGAACAAGGCCTTATGCTGGATTCACACGGAATGGAAATGCTGATTACCGTCCCAGGCACATGTATGAGATGTGAACAAATCATCCACATTCTGCTGAGCATTTTCCGGACGGATATGGGAGAATGCTGCAGATTTTTCTCATTCTGTTCTGGATGTTTACTATGATTTTCACCCTTTTCAATGTAGAATGCATATTTTGCTGCAGAAACACTGTGAAAATCAACAGATTCCGCAGCATTTCTGTCCCGTCTGAATCCAGCCTTTTAAGAAAGGGATTTGTGCTGCTGATGTAGTTACCTTATAGATGATTACTTAGACTAGATAGAATTTAGTAGAAATAGAAATTCTCACCTGAGAAGTATTAGGTTTGTATACAATTCCTCTCTCTTTCGTCAATGTAAAAAAAAAGAAAAAGAAAGATATTCTTTTAATCACTGACAGCAAGCGGAAATTTTGAAAATGGCCTGGAGTTGAAGTACAAAGTATGTTAGAGAGTAGTAACCATTAATTATACAGTAATTAAATGGGTATTCCCATTTCTGCTATAAATGTCTAATAAATTTGGGTCCCACCTCTGGGGCACGCACCTTTCTCTACAAAATGGGCGTCCCTGTCCCCCATCCTACCTTTTCCCGCTGTCGCTTCTCTCCTGCCACTGAGTTACAAGTTGGCCGCGAGTATGGAAACAGCTGAGCTCGCTGGGTTAGGGGGGATTCACACGAGCGTGTATTCGGTCCGTGCGGGCCGCGTGGTTTTCACGCGCCACGCACAGACCAATACAAGTCTATGGGGCAGTATAGACAGTCCGTGCTTTTTGCGCAGCGTTTGTCAGCTGCGCAAAAAGCGCGACAGGTTCAATATCTCCGCATATTTCGCGCATCACGCACCCATTGAAGTCAATGGGTGCGTGAAAACCACGCAGGTCGCACGGAAGCACTTCCGTGCGAACCGACTGAAACAGCGCACCAGCTGTCAAAAGGATGAATGTAACCAGAAAAGCACCACGTGCTTTTCTGTTTCCAAACATCCAAATGGAGTGTCTTTGAGATGAGCGAACCCGGACAATCGAACCGAACTTCACCGGGTTCGGCCGAACCCGGCAAAAAAATTTCCGGTATGCGACGTCCGGAGATAGTCACTGTCCAGGGTGCTGAAAGAGTTAAACTGTTTCAGCACCATGGGCAGTGACTACCGATCCCAATAAACATGAACCTGTGAAAAAAAACGACGTTCTGACATACCGAGAACTCCCGGCTTCTTCCTCCAGTCTGACATCCCAGGATGACAATTCAGTCCAAGTGACAGCTCCAGCGAATCACAGGCCAAGCACAGGCTGCAGCGGTCACATGGACTGCCGCGTCATCCAGGGAGGTGGGGCCCGATGTCAAGAGAGGAGCGTCACCAAGGACGTGTCACCAAGGACGCGTCACCAAGGCAACGGCCGGGAAGTTTTCGGTAAGTACGAACTTTTTCTTTTTTTTTAACAGGTTGCTGTATATTGTGTTCGGAATTCACTGTCGAGGGTGCTGAAAGAGTTACTGCCGATCAGTTAGCTCTTTCAGCACCTTGGACAGTGACGGGCGTCGACTAGCCTCATCTCTATGATGGCGGCTGCGCGAAAATCACGCAGCCGCGCATCATACACGGATGACACACGCAGCTGTCAAATGGTTTTTGCGTGCGCAAAACGCTGCTTTGTTTGCGCGCGCAAAAACGCAACGTCCGTCTGTATCTGCCCTTATGCTGTTTTTCGTTACTCCTATTCACCTGCACTACTGATGTATTAACATCTGCAAATTGATTTCAATGGGAAAAACGTTGCTTTGTTCTGCCGGGAATTTTTTTATGCGGCCGGTTGAAAAAAATGACGCATAAAAAAAACGTTTGATGCTTAAAAACGGGTGAAAATCAGAGGCTGTTTTCACTTGAAAACAGCTCCATAATTTAAAGCCGTTTTTCATTTTGCGTGTGAACATACACTTAGGGTATGTTTACACCGCTTCTTTTCAGCCGTTTTGCGGTTCATAAACGCAAAAAAAAAAAACAGCTGAAAATCAGAAGCTGAACGCCTCCAAACATCTGCCTATTGATGTCAATAGAAAAAACAGCGTTTCATTCCGACGGGCCGTTTTTTAAAAACGGCGCGTAAAAAAATGCCCTGTAAAATGAAGTGCATGTCACTTCTTCAGCCGTTTTTGGAGCCGTTTTTCATTGTGTCAATAGAAAAATAGCTCCAAAAACAGACGCAAAAAACGCATCAAAAAACATTTGATGCTTAAAAAATGGCTGCAAATCAGAGGCTGTTTTCCCTTGAATACAGCTCCGTATTTTACACCCGTTTTTCGCTTTGCGTGTGAACATACCCTAAGGGGAATGCAGCCGCTGGGAATTAGCAAACGGGGCTCACCAGAGGTGGAGCCCGTCCTAGTACCTACCAGGCATTATGGCATAATCTGTGGATATGCCATAGATGCCTAAGATAGGAATAACCCATTAAGCCCTTTTTACATGCTCACCTACTGTGTAAATAGATTTTAGCAAAATTCTGTATTCCCATCCAAAATGTCTGCCAGCAGAAAACATGCAGTGGGAGCCAGATCAGACCATCTCCAAAGCATGCACAGATAGAACAGCTGACAGACGACAACATCAAGGGTATGTTTACATGAGTTGTTTTTTGGGCCACGTGGTCAAAAAATTAATAAAAAACCGCACATGGTTTTACTGCGATATGCCGTGGTTTTTAGACGGTATAAGGGTACACCTGCAACTGTATGTAACTGTATTCTTAAGAACAAAGGAGATTTATCAAAACTAGTGCAAAAGTGGAGGCGTTACCCATAGCAACCATTTTCCGTTTTAGAACTTTGAGCAATTCTTTCTTGTTTGAAACAATAAGCCTGTAGATACTACAGGCATAAGAACGTTCTCTAATTTATAAGAAGGGTAGAAAATAACCGAATTTTCACAGTGGCGCAGTATGGTCTACGAGATTCTTATCTCTGTTCAGGATAAAAGTAACAGTTCTCAAGAGTAATTCCAAGGGTATTTATTTGCACATAAAAACAACGCGTTTCGAGGCCGTACCGGCCTCTTCATTAGGCAAAGTACAAATGGCAAAACAGTACAGCGTGCTACCACTTTACATAGAACAAAGTCTGGGAAAAAAAGGGGACAACCGATAGAGCATGGCCATTATGTATGACTCAGGATTGCAGGTCACAGACAACACGGCCGATTGTAGGCAGGTGGATCGGCCGCAATGAGATAGGTATCTCTGATAAATAAATTGTTTAAGAAAGTCAAGGAGTAGGTATATAAAAACCACACAAGTGTATAAATATGTTTACATAGATTGATAAAAAAACAATGAATATATTTTTTTGTCTGATGACCGAGAGAGAGGAGAACGGCCAGCATATCGGTCTCTTTAGCTCGTGGTGTCATGGTTAGTAGTATGTGATTTTTTTGTCATTTGTAATTATAGAATTTCGTTACTGTATATTGTAAAGCCATGCCTGTATGATTTACTTTTATGTATGTGCTACTATGCCTTCTTTTTGTTTTTTGTTTTGTCTCTGGTTCTTTTTCTGGAAAATGTTAACAAAAACTATTTGATTTAAAAAAAATTATTGGGCCATTTGATGCACTATGTGCGCTGTGTTATTGTTTTTTGTTTATATCTAGTTCACTCATTTATGTCTTATTATCCCATATTCTCCATTCTCCCCTCTAGTATAATAGCCCTATATCCGTACTATACCAAATAAGAACATAGTGACAAATAGGGATGTCCCATGGTTCCATATCAGGGTGAGTAGTTATACAATATTATATAATATAATATAGGTACATACATATAAACTTAAATGACCATAGGAATTACTTCAGTGTAATAAAGGTATATAACATAACAGATGACATGTCATCAACTTATCCACGTATATCCATGGTATAGAGATTCCCACTGTAAGAACTATATGGCATATAATAAGATTAGCTGTTAGAAGCAGAGTGTTTGTGGGAAAGTTGATGGGCCAGCATAGTTCTCTGATCTCCACAATGTAATCCATCATAAGGTAAAGCATCTACCGAGACCTGCTATAGACTAGTCCATCTCCTGTACAATCCAAGTGTAATCACCTTAGTCTTGTCATTGCTGCTCCCTGCTGCAGTGCTGATTGCCATTCCCTGGTATCGGTGGGATTGAGCTGATATTAGAGCTTATACTACATGGAATATCCTGATCTTTCTTTACAGTAGACTCGCATTACATTTTCTTGCTGCATAAACTAAAACAACAGGGGCAACAATGGCAAACAATAACACCAAAGAATGGTGGCCGAGTATAAAATGAAACAAATATTACCACCCTGTTTGTTACCATTGATTCTACCCATTTATTAGCTGGGTTGTATTGCACCCTTTTTTTTATTTCTCTATTTCTTTCTCATTCTCTCTCTCTCACTCTTTCTTTCTCATTCTCTCTCTCTCACTCTTTCTTTCTCATTCTCTCTCACTCTTTCTTTCTCTCTCACTCTTTCTTTCTTTCTCTCTCTTTCTCACTTTCTTTCTTTCTCTTTCTATCCCTTTCTCTCTCTTTTCTCTCCCTCACTTTCTTTCTCTCTCTTTGTCTCTTTCTTTCTCTCTCTTTCTTTCTCTCTCTCTCACTTTTTCTTTCTTTCTCTCTCTTTTCTCCCTCTTTCTTTCTCTTTTTCTCTCTCTTTCTTTTTCCCTCTCTCTCTTTCTCTCACTTTCTTTTTATCTCTTTCTTTCGTTCGCTCTCTTTCTTTCTCACTTTCTTTCTCTCTCTTTCTTTCTCTTTCTCTACTTATTTTTCTCTTTTTTCTTTCTTTCTTTTTTTCTCTCTCTCTCTCTCTCGCTTTCTTTCTCTCTCTCTTTCTCTTTGTGTGTGAATAACTATGGGAAAAGCAGGTCAGAGAAATAATAAAAATAATTTACATTTTATTTAATCTAGATTAAAAGTCTGTAATATATATACAGATGAGTTGCCAGACAACCGGAAGCCTCCTCCTTTGGTCCCATCTTCAGCTGAGGCCCTCTGGATCCAGCAGCGTTTTTTCTTCACCACGGCCAAAAGCCTGGCGGCCTATTTTAAAGGGGAAACAGCCTCCCATGCCTTGCATGCGGATGAAGGTACATCATTTGTTTAGCCATTGTTCCTATTGCTGTTTGACTCTGCTCCTGACCTTGGCCTTATTCCTGTCTCGCCCTTTGGATTTGCTGCATGGTTCCTGCTGCTCTACTCCTGGTATCAACTCCTGGCCTGACTCCTGACTACGGTTCTGTCTCTCCCTTCACCTTGCTACTTCATGACTACTAATTCATTGACGATCCCCGGCTGTGTTCCTGACTCTACAGCGCACCTACCACCAATTGGTAACTATTATAGGGACCACAACCTGGGAATCTGATCTTAAAAGTGTGAAAAGCAGTGACATTCTTTAGACTTCGCACCCTAGTCTAAAAAGCACCAAACCGATTGTGGTTTAGAGGGTCCGCTTCCCTGGTGAGCAACATAATACTGTCTGCAGACCAGGCATTGTAGACTGATTCCCCTTTAAATAGGCTGCCAGGCCAGATGTCATCAGCAGCATCGGTTGCACCGGCAATCTGACGCCACCGACTGTGGTGAAAAGGATAGTCCAGCAGGGCCATGGCTAAAGATGGGACCAGAGAAGGAGATGTCTGGTTGCCTAGCAATGGGACACGGCTGTGGGCTGGAGCTGCGGCCACATGCCAGGACACATTGCTGGAGCTGGGTGAGATGAGTAACAATTTGAGAAATGCCACCATCGCTAGGACCATTGACACAATAGCTACAACAGTGAGCTTGTAAATAAATGATCAATATGAGACATACAATCTACTGAATAGGGGAGCTAGTATTTTAAATAGGAATCTGCAGTAGGTTTTCATGTGCGTTGTGTGTTACGGTAGGTATTAGCTCCACTGAAGCAGGAACTTATGGGATAGAATACATATAAAGAGCTGAGGACATATCAGCATTATATACATATAGAATAATAATGATTATAAGATAGAACATATGAATAGTGTTTCTTCATTTATATGTACATGCTTTCATAGATATGATATATATTACATTTAGGAATTACCAATATTTCTATACTTTTGTGTGCATCAGACAGAAAAAAAAATTGAATAAATAGGAGGTCACAATAGAGGCTGAAATCCTTGGACATGTCAATAAACCAATACTGATCACACAGTGTTTTACATCTTCCAATTACAGAGGCTGACGTTCCCCTCGCTCAGGCCCAGGGTAAACCCTCCCCTCTCTATCTTATCGAGCAGAGTTGATAGGTGATGCTGGAAGCTATGTCTGCCAAGATACAGGGCAATGCCATTGATGGGTTAACTCTTTATGCACCAGGTGAATCTATAGCACATTGTTCTGCAAAGAACTGGGGGCCACTTGACAGCAAAAGGGTTGGACAGCTGGCTTCTAAAGTAATGGTAGTACAAGTAGATTGCCTGAAGAATAATTGAATTTCGGGGCTCTTCTGAAAGCAAACACTGGCTGCGCTGCCTCCTTTCTGTGCTGTACAGGGTGGCAAACTCACTGATTCAATTATTTGCTAGTAATTCAATGTATACTGTGTGCAGCATTTTACTATTGTAAGCTTTAAAGGGCTAGGCACAATTTAATATATACATGCCAACATGCAAAGAATTCCAGATGTCTGAATATCACACTGAAGTCCATCGCCAGAAAATACTGATCTACCTAATGCTATGTGTAGTTATTATTATAATGAAGTCTGCAAACAATATTAATAAGCCAAAGAGCAGGTCAGTACTAGCTATGTTTACGGCTTTCTGTCATCGACTCTGTTTCATATGACTCCCGCTTTGATCGGGCAGTGCTTACATATCTCCAATCTATACTGTTTCGCAAACGAGAGCGGGTATAAAGGGCATAATTAATTCAAGGCACCAATCATCTGCAGTAAGTTCTTGGTATATGAAGGCGACTAACGCTGTATTTTCCAGTATCTCCTCTCTCTAGATTGCTAGAATTGTAGACGTATAAAGCTAAATGTGTTATAAATGCACATACACATATACTTCCTATGAATGACACTTCCATACATATTGTCATACAACCTGTTGCATTACCTGTCCACGTTATAACAGTACATAGCTGGCAGCTGCTGAATTTATTATCTTCTATTCATCGGAAAGTCTAGTCTATGTTTAATTGCGATCTGCCAAACATTCTAATGGTAGAGTTAAAAAATATTAGGTTTATAAAAAGTAGAATTACCTAACGCATTGATATTTGTGAACGTCTTTGTGGCTGCTCATAAAAAAAAGAGCCATATATTGATGTTAATGTAAATAATATATATAATGTACTGCTTGTCTGCACAGCACTCCACTCCCCTCAAAAGCTCGAAACATTATATATCGCTCCTACTGGCGCTTACCTATTCATTAAATTAACCCATGTTCTGACCCAGATGACAAGGTCAGGGTCATATTTGACGTAAGATATGGGTTTATTTATTACATAAAGAGATTTAAATGCCTAATCCCTTTCTCTATCCTGAAGCGATTAATACGAGATGGAGCAACGTTTCAAAACGAGTGTTTTCAGTCTACTCGGGCACCGTGACTATTGGTGGCACATGTTCATCTCCATGCAGCACGAGGTCAGCTAGATATATAGAAACCTCATACATGTGATCGATAAAAGTGTAAGTATTGCGGGTGTTTGATCCAGGATCTTAATATTATGACGTGTTTTGCTGTTAATAGTCTACTTTATGTGTTTGCTATACTAGAAAAGTTCTGAATGATCTCGTGAAGAGGCTTTTAACCATATTCTTGGTGGCTTTAAATACATTATGAAAATGATTTCAACTTCTAGGACATGCAGTGCTTCATTACTAATGGTGCTAGTGTAAGTGCAGTGGTTCACCTCTAATTCACAACTCATTTTAGATAAAGCCCTAAGAGGCTAAAGTCACCAGAATGTAGCGTTTACTACAAAACTGAGTAAATGGAGCATTGGTATTCATACTATGGAGTGCAATACACTGATAGCATGAACATGAATGATTATCCTATCCAGTGTTTATATGAAAATGATATTATTTATATAGTATATGAAAAGGAGCAACATATAATCCTTTTACTATATAATCATTGTGTGCCTTCTGTTTGCCAGCTATAAATCAACACGATCCGCTTGGCCTTTTTTTTTTTCCACATTCAACAGCCACTATGATGCTCACTTTGTCATCCTATCTGTGTAGGCCTTTTAAGGGTTAATGTAATCAGGATTATGATCGCTTCTGTAATCAGCGTTAGCGAAAGAGTATTGCTATTTTTTCCTTTGAAAAGATGCTGCAGTGATGTGTGAAGAAGGCTGGCCTGCTGTAGGAATGCCTTTAAACCGATAGAAAGTGACAATGCGATTTACCTTGATGAAAATTTCTAACTCAAATGTCTACAAAGAATGTTCAATTTCATAAATATCTTCAATGCGCTGCTTATTGCCTTGCAGCAAAAAAAGTTAATCCTGAAATGCTATATTGTTTGCACTTGTATCCCCCCAAAAAAATGCATAAAAACGATAGAAAATAGTAAATAAATAAAGTTAACATACGGCTATGCTTTGGATATAACTGCAATATACTTCATGAATCTGATATTTTGTGTTGTAAAAAATAGTAACAACTAAGTCCCAGGATAAAAAAATAAATATGAAGCAATATTCGCTCAAAGCCCAAAATCAGTAAAGGAAAATATTCTGGTTGATATCAGATCTTTAGACACCTGGATTTACAGTACCGTGTAGCAGAGCCGAGTTATGTGCCATTGCAACACAATTTTTATTGTGTGATTTTTGGGGTTTGGTGAGATATATTACAATCTTCGATTTCAAGCTCTGCATTGAAATCAATGTCTCATTGTCTTTCCTGCCTGACCTCTGCTCACCCTCCTTCCCTCGTCCCAATCCTGTGACTGATCCCTAGCACTTTGGGGAGTGACAGGCCATTTCCATATGTTCTGATAAACAAGGTGCGGGTAGAGAGAGGAATATGATTAACCCCTGCTGATTTCCAATTCTCATCCACCTCTGAAGGACATGGCTTGCAAAGTATTAGCGCTTCAATCACATCCACAGATTGGGATGGAGAGATATTCGCAATGCCTTAGAAATTGCTCATAATAGGCCAACAACTAGGAATCAGATAGAAAGCTCTAATAGAAATGTACAGCCGAGGCATGCGGGAGAAACCACAATTGGAATGTGAATGCGTGTTTACAAATATTATATATATAGAGAGAGAGAGAGAGAGAGGCATAATCAGATACAGTTTATATGCGTATCTATGTATGTATATATGTAAATATATATATGTATATATATATATTTACACACGCACACACACACACACACAACCACACACACACACACACACACACACACACATACACCAAATCCTCTGTATTAAGACAGTATTAAAAACCATGTAATTTAGATATGCTGTTGCAGTTTTCCCTTTTTGCCACATCTAGAATATTCAATGATATCATAATTATCATATCCTATGTGCTCCTTTTATATAACACTAGGTAATATTTGCTTAACAAAGTTCCTAACATTATTGTAGTAGTAGATACAGCCTTTCACTTATATACCTACTCACAACTATGCATGGTCACTAACTTGCCTAGTAAAATACAACACAATACATTAGAAATTACAAAAACACAGCAAGACCAATCTATTAAACTTTGCACCAAACTTTGTGTTAATATTTAAATAGGCACAAAACATAGAATACATATATAGATATAATAACTTCATAGAATACAGTCTACATATCTTCATACAATAGGTTCACATACATGTGTTGCATTCTTGACATGGCTGGTAGGAGACAGTTGAGACTTCATGTGCACACACTCCTCAGTCCTCCTCATAACTTATATAGACTATGAAGATATGCCACATATGTTACCATGGAACATTTACAAAGTCACCTCTGAAAATGGTCCAGAACAGGTAGGATTCAATGATGCTCACAGACAGTGACAGCCAAATATAGTGATGAGTAAAACTTACAGACAGGTGCAGAAACGTTAATATAGATACAGCACTATTCACTCAGAGTCCCAGCTTTGCCTATATACAAAGGATAACACAATGGAAGGCATTGTATATTACATTATATTATTTGGGGTCTGGCAGTGTGTGTGTGTGTGTGTGTGTGTGTGTGTGTGTACATATTTATATATATTTATATATATATATATATATATATATATATATATATATATATACACACACACATATGTATATATATATACACACATATATATATATATATATATATATATATATATAAACACACACACACACACACACACACACACACACACACACACACACACACACACTCTCTATGCACATACATCCCATACATTTACAGTCCATGCATCATTCACTTAGACCTCATGCGGAACAACTTTTGAACTAGTAACCTTCCATTCCCGTACCCATGTCACCCCCTGTAAATCTATTACGAGACTGGCACTTTTCATACTCGGAAAATAATGAGCATTTCGTATAATAAACTTGTCATCCCAGTCACAGGCTCTTTCTGGAAACATAATTCCTATGTGCCCCTTGTGAGGGCACACTTCAAGCTAGCACAGGTTGCGGTATCAGTAACACATTGCCAATATACTTCGTTAATGGTAAATCTTTTTGCCGGTAAATGACGGGTTTTAGTGTTGTAGAGAACAATGCGCCGCCAGGACAACCCGAAAAACTCACCATAGCCAAGTGCCTGACATCCCCCCCAGATTCAGCTTCACCAGACCTGTCAGTAGGAGGTTTCCTTAAGAAATGGCACTGAGCAATGTATATACCAGGCGATGATGCCAGGGATGGGGGGTGTAGTGACTAAGGTACCACATTACAACTAGGCAGAGCCCCTCAAATCCCAACCCCTACGAGGAACAACTCATCACCTATAAGAGGAACAATACAAGATGCCACATGATTCCCATAGCTGCCACCTACTCACCGCTGCTGGTAAGAGCTGACCCCGGGCACATTGTGCGGGTGGCTCCCGTTGGCTCCCCCGCTTCTGGCCGCCCCGGGCTCGGGAGGAGCCCCTCCAGCTCCTGGAGCCGCCGTCACCTGCACGCTGAAGTCCGGGAAGATCCTGATCATTGCGGCGACCGCTGAGTAACTGAGCCCGGGCAGATCACATCCCCTGCCCGGGGAGCCCCGCACACCATCCGGCACTGAGACCCCGGGGAAAGAGGGGAGGGGGGATACAGACAGAGACTGAGACAGAGAGAGGAGGAGAAGAGGGAGAGCGGAGCTGCTGCACTCACTCACTCACTCACACCATCCTCCTAGTGATCAGCTGCCGCTACTACTGAGCCGCCTGCAACTAGTGACAGCCAGGGAACACACGCCGCACTGCACTCCAACCATTCACACTGCACTTCATCCATCCACGCACTGCACTGCACTGCAGCCACACACTGCACTCCATCCTTACACTGCACTTCATTCACGCACTGCATTCCATCCTCACACTGCACTCCATCCTCACACTACACTCTATCCACACACTGCACTGCAGCCACACACTGCACTCCATCCTTACACTGAACTTCATTCACGAACTGCATTCCATCCTCACACTGCACTCCATCCTCACACTACACTCTATCCATACACTGCACTCTATCCTCACACTGCACTTCATTCACAAACTGCACTCCATCCTCACACTGCACTCCATTCACAAACTGCACTGCACTCCATTCACAAACTACACTCCATCCTCATACTGCACTCTATCCTCACACTACACTCTATCTTCACACTGCATTCTATCCTCACACTGCACTCTATCCTCACACAGCACTTCATTCACAAACTGAACTCCATCCTCACACTGCCCTTCATCCTCACACTGCACTCCATCCTCACACTGCACTTCATTCACACACTGCGCTTCATCCTCACACTGCACGTCATCCTCACACTGCACTTCATTCACGAACTGCATTCCATCCTCACACTGCACTCCATTTTCACACTGCACTCTATCCTCACACTACACTCTATCCACACACTGCACTCTATCCTCACACTGCACTTCATTCACAAACTGCACTCCATCCTCACACTGCACTCCATTCACAAACTACACTCCATCCTCACACTGCCTTTCATCCTCACACTGCACTCCATCCTCACACTGCACTTCATTCACAAACTGCCCTTCATCCTCACAATGCACTCCATTCACAAACTACACTCCATCCTCACACTGCCTTTCATCCTCACACTGCACTCCATCCTCACACTGCACTTCATTCACACACTGCGCTTCATCCTCACACTGCACGTCATCCTCACACTGCACTTCATTCACGGACCGCATTCCATCCTCACACTGCACTCCATTCTCACACTGCACTCTATCCTCACACTACACTCTATCCACACACTGCACTCTATCCTCACACTGCACTTCATTTACAAACTGCACTCCATCCTCACACTGCACTCCATTCACAAACTACACTCCATCCTCACACTGCACTCTATCCTCACACTACACTCTATCCTCACACTGCACTTCATCCTCACACTGCACGTCATCCTCACACTGCACTTCATTCACAAACTGCACTTCATCCTCACACGGCACTTTATTCACAAACTGCGCGCCATCCTCACACTGCACTCCATCCTCACATTGCACTCCATCCACAAACTGCACACCATCCATAAACTGCACTCCATCCTCACAATGCACTCCATCCTCACAATGTACTACATCCTCATGCTGCACTCCATCCTCATGCTGCACTCCATCCACAAACTTCCTCACATATACTACACTCCATCCACAAACTGCATCACACTGCACTCCATCTATGCACACTGCCTTACACTGCACTCCATCCACAAACTGCCTCACACTGCACTCTAGCCACAATTTGCTCAACACTGCACGCCATCCACAAACTAGACTCCATCCACATACTTCATTGTTCTTCACACTGCACTCCATCCTCACAGCACCTCACACTGCACTACATCCATAAACTCCCACACTACACTCAATCGCCACACTGCCTCACACTGCACTCCATCCTAACACCCTCACACTATTCTCCACACAATGCATAGTTGTTCACACTAAACTCCATTCACATCCTCACACTATACACTATCTACACGCATCATAGTTCTTCACACTGCAATTCATCCACACACTACCTCAAACTTCACCTCATCCACACACAGAATGGTTCTTCACGCTGAACTCCAGCTACACACTCACTTACACTGCACCCCATCGACACGCTGCCTCACAGTACATTCTATCCACACACTGTATAGTGCTTCAAACTGAACTCCATCCTTACATTGCATGGTGCTTCACCCTGCAGTCCATCCAAATGCTCCACTACATTCACACACTGTATTGTGCTTCACACTGCACTCCAACCTCACACTCCACTGTGCGCCACACTGCACCTCATCCATACATCTTGCCATGCTTCGCACTGCACTACATTCACACACTGCATGGTGCCTCACACATCACTCCACCCAGACTGTACCGTGCCTCACACTGTACTCATCCACATATTACACCTTGCCTCGCCTGCAATCAATGCACAGCCTGCTTTGTGCTTGACAACGCACTTTATCTACACATTACATTGTGCCTCATACTATTCTCCATTCACACATCACATTCTATCCTCATATGTACTACAGCTAACAAAGCATTCCATCCACAAACGGCATGGTGACTAACATTGCATTTCATCCACACACTGCACAGTGCCTCACAATACACTCCATCCAAATACTACACCAAACCTTACACAGCATTTCATCTACACACTATATCATGCCACACAGGGGCGGACATATCGCCGATGCAGCAAGTTAGGCTGCACAGGGGCACGGAGGGGTTGTGGGCCCGCTCAGCTGCCCTAAACACTGTGAACTTAGATTGGCACGGCCGTGCAGCAGACGGAGGGGGGCCGCCTTCCCTCCCTGTGCACTTTTCGGCAACTCACCGATCGGGCCCCCTTCATTCACATATATTATTGATGCCATCAATAATATATTTTAAGGAAGGGGGTCCGATCTATGAGTTGCCGAAAGTGCACAGGGTGGGAAGGGGCCACTCCGTATGCCGCGCCGATCTATTACTTAGAAAACGTACTAGGAGGGGAGAGGCCTGCCGAGGCTTGCTGTGTCTGGTGATCTTCGTCACCTAGCAACTAGCGTCACTGTCAAAGGCAGTGCAACATCTGACAGTGACACTCAGTAGGTAACCAAGACCACCAGATAGAGCTCGCCACACCTAGCAAGCAGCATCACTATCTTTGGACCGATTATTGATCCGGGATAGTGGCGCTGCTGAAATTAAGCCTAATACTGGTTGGCTGAGCCTCTCAGCCAATCAGTCTTAGGGTTCTTCTTGCTCCGCCACCTGAGCTTGCCGGTGCTTTTACTGTGTGGTGTGTGTGCTGTGCGTCGTGAAGGGGACTGACTGAAAACAAAAAGAACTAGGAGGTAGTGGTTGCTGCCCTGTCTGTGGAAAATGTTTGGAGTGGAACTCAGTGGACAGTTAAAAGGGCTTTGCCCTTCTTTAGACTTTATTGCAAAACCACAGGATATGTAATAAATGTACGATAGATTTAGGTCTCCTTCTGGGACCTGCGCCTATCTCTAGAATGGGCCCCCTAAACAGTGTTTCCTATAAGGTGCCCGGCCGCGCACCTTCCACAGTCTGCCCGCTCACTAAAGTTTAAAACCCACGTACTCACGGGCGGCATGTGGATGCAGTGGCGTCACTAGCACTGGAGGGGGCTCCGGTGCTAGCGACAGCCACATTCATTTGTATATGCGTCCTCAGCACGCACATACAAATGAATACTATAGGCTGCAGACCACGTTAAGCTTGTAGCCTATAAGGCGCTGGGAGTCGCACAGGCCGGCGTGATGAACCGCGCATGCGTCCTGCTGGAGAGGCAGCGTAGCACTCCGTCTGTCGCGGGAACAGGGCAAGGTACGTACAATCTTTTTTTTCTTTAAGGAGCTGTGGTGGAGGAGGCTGTGTAGCGCTATATACAAGGGGATGAGTGGGGCTGTGTAGCGCTATATACAGGCGGGGGAAATGACTGTGTAACAGTATATACACATATGGAGGACGGGGGCTGTGTAGCACTATATACAAGGGGATGAGGGTCTGTGTAGCACTATATACAAGGGGGAGGGGGGCTGTGTAGCACTGTATTCAAGGGGGGAGGGGGGCTGTGTAGCACTGTATTCAAGGGGAGGAGGGGGGCTGTGTAGCATTATATACATGGGGAGAAGCGTCTGTGTAGCACTATATACAAGGGGAGGAGGGGGGCTGTGTAGCACTATATACTAGGGGAGAGGGGGACTGTGTAGCACAATAAACAAGGGGAGAGAGGGGCTGTGTAGCACTATATAGAAGGGGAGGAGGGAGGCTGTGTAGCACTATATACATGGGGAGAGGGGTTGTGCAACGCTATATACACATTTGGAGGAGGGGGCTGTGTAGCGCTATATACAAGGGGAGGGGGGCTGTGTAGCATGATATTCAAGAGGAGATGGGGCTGTGTAGCACTATATACAAGGGGAGAGGGGGGCTGTGCAGTGCTATATACACAAGGAAGGAGGGGGCTGTGTAGCGCTATATACAAGGGGAGAGGGGCTGTGTAACACTATATACAAGGGGAGGGGGCTGTGTAGCACGATATACAAGGAGATGGGGGGCTGTGTAGCACTATATACTAGGGGAGAGGGGGGCTGTGTAGCACTATAAACAAGGGGAGAGAGGGGCTGTGTAGCACTATATAGAAGTGGAGGAGGGAGGCTGTGTAGCACTATATACAAGTGGAGAGGGGTTGTGCAACGCTATATACACATGGGGAGGAGGGGGCTGTGTAGCGCTATATACAAGGGGAGAGGGGCTGTGTAGCACTATATACAAGGGGAGGGGGGCTGTGTAGCACGATATACAAGAGGAGAGGGGGGATGTGTAGCACTATATACAAGGGGAGGGGGCAGTATAGCACTATATACAAGGGGAGAGTGGGGCTGTGCAGTTCTATATACACAAGAGGAGGAGGGGGCTGTGTAGCGCTATATATAAGGGGAGAGGGGCTGTGTAACTCTATATACAAGGGGAGGGGGCTGTGTTGCATGATATACAAGGGGAGAGGGGGCTGTGTAGCACGATATACATGGGGAGAGGGGGGCTGTGTAGCACTATATACAAGGGGAGAGGGGGCTGTGTAAGGGTATGTTCACACGCACTAATTACGGACGTAATTCGGGCGTTTTTGCCCCGAATTACGTCCGAAAATAGCGCCTCAATAGCGCTGACAAACATCTGCCCTAGGAAAGCAATGGGCAGACGTTTGTCTGTTCACACGAGGCGTATATTTACGCGCCGCTGTCAAATGACGGCGCGTAAATAGACGCCCGCGTCAAAGAAGTGACCTGTCACTTCTTTGGCCGTAATTGGAGCCGTTATTCATTGACCAAAAATGAATAGCAGCGCCAATTACTTCTGTAATGGACGCGGCGTTCAAGCGCCTGCACATGCCGTTACGGCTGAAATTACGGGCATGTTTTCAGGCGGAAACATCCCCGTAATTTCAGCCGTTACAGACGCTGTCGTGTGAACATACCCTTACACTATACATGGGGAGGGGGCGGCTGTGTAGCACGATATACAAGAGGAGAGGGGGCTGTGTAGCATATACATGGGGAGAGGGGGGCTGTGTAGCACTATATACAAGGGGATAGGGGGCTGTGCAGCACTATACACAAGGGGAGAGGGGGCTGTGCAGCACTATATACATGGGGAGAAGGGGGCTGTGTAGCATGATATCCAAGGGGAGGGGGGGGGGGCTGTGTAGCATGATATACAAGGGGAGAGGGGGGCTGTGTAACACTATATTCAAGGGGAGGGGGGCTGTGTAGCACTATATTCAAGGGGATGGGGGCTGTGTAGCACTATATACAAGGGGAGAGGGGGCTGTGTAGCGCTATATACAAGGGGAGAGGGGGCTGTGTAGCACTATATACAAGGGGAGAGGGAGCAGTCTAGCACTATATACAAGGGGAGAGGGGGCTGTGTAGCATTATATACAAGGGGAGAGGGGGGCTGTGTAGCACTATATACAAGGAGAGAGGGGGGCTGTGTAGCACTATATACAAGGAGAGAGGGGGGCTGTGTAGCACTATATACAAGGGGAGAGGGTGCTGTGTAGCACTATACAAGGGAAGATGGGGGCTGTGTAGCACTATATACAAGGAAGGAGGGGGGCAGTGTGTAGCACTATATTCAAGGGGAGAGGGGGGGGCTGTAGCACTATATACAAGGGGAGAGGGGAGCTGTTTAGCAATATATACAAGGGGAGAGGGGGGCTGTGTAGCACTATCTACAAGGAGAGAGGGGGACTGTGTTGCACTATATACAAAGTGAGTGGGGGGCTATGTAGCACTATATAAAATGGGAGAGGGGGCTGTGTGGCACTATCTACAGGTGAGCTGTATGGCACTATCTACAGGGGGGGCTGTGTGGCACTATATACAGGGGTAATTGCTGTGTAGCACTATATACAAGGGGGCTGTGTGGCACTATATACGGGGGAGGGCAGTGTGGCACTATCTACAGGGGGCTGTGTGGTACTGTCTACAGGGGGGTCTGTGTGGCACTATCTACAGGGGCGTCTGTGTGACACTATCTACAGGGGGTCTGTGTTGCACTATCTATAGGGGGGTCTGTGTTGCACTATCTATAGGGGGTCTGTGTGGCACTATCTACAGGGGGTCTGTGTGGCAGGCTTTACAGGGTGGTCTGTGTGGCACTATCTACAGGGGGGGTCTGTGTTGCACTATCTATAGGGGGTCTGTGTGGCACTATCTACAAGGGGTCTGTGTGGCAGGCTTTACAGGGTGGTCTGTGTGGCAGGATCTACAGGGGGGGTCTGTGTGGCAGGATCTACAGGGGGGATGTGTGTGGCACGATATACAGGGGCTGTATGGCGCTATCTATAGGGACAGTGGTGCAATGAGGGATTCTTTCATTGATGCCTATAATTGGCGCTTAGAACTGTCTATTTTATTGGTGGACTTGTATAATATTATAATATTTAAAAAAGTAATTAAAACTAATTTAAAATAAGTTTTCTTCTCTTATTTAGTCGCTATATTAGCGTTTACTAGGGGTATTACTTTTGGTCATCAGATCGCCCACCATTGATGGAGACTCGCCCTGCTCCCTAACTGCACCGCTCAGGAGCTGCCAAGACTTGGAGGGAACATTCCACCCAAAACCCTGTTCCACCTTTCTCGGCTTCTGCTGCTTCCCGCCAGCTCCTGATCAGATGGTTGGGAGTTACAAAAAACAGCAAAAGCTTGCTGAGCTACGCTGTTTCCGTAACTCTCATAGAAGTGAATGGCAAGTATTTATTTAAACAAAATTTTAAAGAAATACTTTTCTGTCATTACTTCCTCGGCTCAGCACTATTGCATTACTATTGCATTACTATAGGTGAAGTATCACAAGTTAGTCCTGCTCGATAAGTGCCACGAGCAATGAGCAAGATAAAGTCAATATAAGTTGGTTACATGAGTGCTTTGTGCTATACTTAAGTTATACCTACATATTTATATGTATATATATATATATATATATATATATATATATATATATATAAAATATATATATATATATATATATATATATATATATATAGCAAACAAGAAGGCAGCAGCACTC
This sequence comes from Rhinoderma darwinii, assembly GCF_050947455.1. Lineage (NCBI taxonomy): Eukaryota > Metazoa > Chordata > Amphibia > Anura > Rhinodermatidae > Rhinoderma > Rhinoderma darwinii. The sequence continues at coordinate 38,587,765 of NC_134698.1, forward strand.
ACATAAGAATGATTTCTTCTTCTATATATATATATATATATTTATTTATTTTTTATTTATTTTTTAATAGATAATTGGAAAAAGCGACAAGGGTTCCCCCCTATTTTTCATAACCAGTCAGATACAACATAGCTACAGCAGGCTAGCATTACCAGGGTGGGAAGGGACACTGTTTGGCTTTCTCAGCCTAATAATACACTGTGGCCACCCCAGTGCCCATGCATCACTGCAGATGGTTTGGTACTGGATCTTACCCTGCTCTTCCTGGCAACCCTGGTGGAAGTGGGTACAGGGTAATGATGGAGATTAGTGTTAACCTTTTCACCAGCTAACATTAAGCCCCGCCAGGGCCAGCTCCATGTTTATGTGGGCCCTTGGGCGAAACACAGGCTCAGTAGGCCCCTTTGCAAGTGAACTCACCGCAGCAGAAAAATGGCAGAAAACGTCACTTTGTGCCCCCATATAGACGTTAGGCCCTGTTTATGCCCCATATAGAAGTTAGGCCCCCAGTTTGTACCCCCATAAATTTAGTGCCCTCTGTGAATAGTGCTACACAGCCCACCTCCCAGGAAGTGCCACACAGCCCCCATCCCTGGTATTACCACACAGCCCCCATTGCTGGTAGTGCCACACAGCCCCCCTCCCTGGTAGTGCCACACAGCCTCCCCTTCCCTGGTAGTGCCACACATCTCCCCCTCCCTGTAGGTAGCGCCTCTGGGGTTCCCTCTAGGAGTGGAATCCCCAGCCAGAGCAAGCTGGCAGGTCACACTGGTGCCCGTAAGACCCGAGACCTAATTGCCCGTCAGTTCTGGTGGCCCACGCTGCCCAAAGACGTCACGGATTTTGTCTCCTCCTGCACTGTGTGCAGCAAATAAAGTTGCCCACTCCAGACCAGCTGGTCTGTTCCAGCCACTGCCTGTGCCCAAAGCCCCATGGCGACATATTGCTATGGACTTTGTAACGGACCTGCCTCTCACTGCTTGATGCAGTACAGTCTGGGTGGTGGTGGATCGATTCTCCAAAATGGCTCATTTTGTTTCACTGACTTGTCTACCCTCTGCTTCCCAATACATCTTCCGTCTGCACGGCTTGCCTCTGCATATTGTCTCTGATCGAGCGGGTTCAGTTCACCTCAAAGTTCTGGAGAGCCCTCTGCGGTCTCCTCGGTTTGAAGTTGGACTTTTCCTCGGCCTACCATCCCCAGTCCAATGGTCATGTCAAGAAGGCTAATCATATTATGGAGAACTATGTCCAGGCAGCATGATGACTGGGTGCAGCGGCTTCCGTGGGCTGAGTTCTCTTACAATAACCATACTAGTGAGACCACCACCTCCAGCCCATTCTTCATTGTCTACGGCCAACATCCACGAATACCTCTTCCTGTTTCCACTATGTCCCAGGTGCCTGCAGCTGACTCTACTTTCAGGGACTTTCTGCAGATATGGCAGCAGACCCAATCTTCTATACTGCTGGCGGTCAACCGCATGAAGAGAAAGGCAGACACAAGAAGACGGGAGCCTCCCCAGTTTCTTCCAGTCACTAAGGTCTGGTTGTCTTCCAAGAATATCCGGCTGAAGGTGCCATCTTGCAAGTTTGCTCCCAGGTTCCTCAGACCCTTCGAGATTCTGCTGCAGATAAATCCTCTCTCTTACAAGCTTCGGCTGCCTCCCACCCTCAAGATCCCAAACTCCTTTCACATCTCTCTGCCGAAGCCTGTGGTCCTGAACCGCTACTCCAAGACTCCTAGTTCTGCAGTGGCTCCTAGCAGCTCGTCAGGGACATTCGAGGTCTTGGACACCAAGAGAGTAGGAGGAAGAACGTTTTATTTGGTGGATTGGAGGGGATTTGGCCCAGAGGAGAGGTCTTGGGAGCCAGAGGAGAACACCAATGCTCCTGCCATCGTGAAGAAATTTCTCTCCCACTCTAGTCCCAAGAAGAGGAGGCGTAAGAGGGGGGATACTGTAACATCTATGGCCGCGGACCTGACTTAGCCTCTGACGGCCGCGGCCATGGTCGAGCGGGTTCCCGGTGGCATCTCCCTCCTGCGAGACGCCGGCACTCACTTCCTGGTCTGGACACTGTCTCCCGCAGGGTGCGCGCGCCTGCATGTGCACGTCCTTAAAGGGCCAGTACGCACACATTTGCAGAATAGCTGCAATTAGCCCAGAATGCCTCTGGACTATAAAAGGGGCTCTGCACTCTCGTTCATTGCCTGAGTGTTGTTGTGTTACCTTGAGGGCTGATTTACACGAGCGTGATATACGTCCGTGCAACGCGAGTGATTTTCACGCGTGTCGTACGGACCTATGTTAGGCTATAGTACCGTGCAGACAGTCCGTGATTTTTGCGCAACGTGAGTCCGTTGCGTAAAACTCACAGCATGTCCTATATTTCTGCGTTGTTCGTGCATCACGCACCCATTGAAGTCAATGGGTGCGTGAAAATCACACGCACCACACGGAAGCACTTCCGTGGGATGCGCGTGATTTGCGCTACAGCAGTCAAAAGTATGTTCGCAAACAGAAAAGCACCACGTGCTTTTCTGTTTACAAACATCCAAACGGAGTGTCATAATGATGGCGGCTGGGTGAAAAACACGCCTCCGCGCATCCTATGTGATGACACACGGAGCTGTTAAGTGCCTTTTTGCGCACGCAAAACGCACATGCTCGTGTAAATCCGCCCTGAGTTTGTCCTTGCAAATGGTCTCCTAGTGTTTTTCAGTTCCCAGTGTTTTCCGTTCCTGCTGCCTGTACCCTGTATCCCGTGCTACCGTGCCTCTGTGACTTCAGGAGTTGGAGTCTTGTTGTGCCCTCTGCTGCATCTATTGTGTTGCCCCCTGCTGGGTGTCTGTCTACTGTCGGAGCCTCATCTTAGCCTGAAACTCTTTGTTTTATTAGAAAAATAGAAAAACATAACAACATAACTAATACATAACATAAATCACAACAGTATATACAATATATACACAAAATACATTACTGCATTTTTTTCCCATCCCTGGTCTTGGCCAATTCCCTCATCCATTTGCACTCATCCACATTCAACCTTTATCATATTCCCCTCTCCTCCCACCAGAATCCACTTACCCCCACTCACTCCCTTCCGTACTCATTTGAAACAATCAGCCAGAAATGTGTCAAACCTCCGGCATACATACCTATATACATGGTGAAACACCATACACCGCACACATTATATACACCCTTACATTTATTTTTTTATATATATATATATATATTTTTTTTATATATATATTTATATATATATATATTATTTATAAATTTTTTTTTTTTAAATATTAATATACTGACCCTAACTCTATCTAAACTAACCCATCACCACACCAGGCCAACACCCCGCCCCATGTCCTCTCATGTCCGCTTAGTCCTGGCGTTGGCCTTACCCTAAACCTCCCACTCAGACCCTCGCCCCATGTCTTCTCATGTTCTGCATAGTCCGGGCCTGAGCGGGAAAATAAACTTTAACCACACCCCTCTCCACTCCCCCCAATTTCCCCACCCAACCTATCTAAACCCCTTTCACTATCCCTCACATATTCATAGCAACGAAACAACAAAACCACAACCCGAAAGCACCAAGTTCGGTTCCTGTAAGCCTTTAAACTGCCTTTACGTATCAAAAAACAAAAACCTGAAGTGCACTAAACCAGCCTACCACCAGAAAGAAGGAGAAAAGAGACCTACCCGACCCCCCCAAGGCCAGGTCCCACCCACGCCGACACTTTCCCTATTGCTTCCCCTATTCCTGTCCCTTCTCTTACCCTATGTTTAATCTAGCCCTAAACTTACCCTCCTTTCCCTATTATTCTCCCTATCACTTCGTTTTATGTGCCGGAACGAGTGCGAACCCCCCCCAGACGAGCCGGATGAGCCCCCCCCCTGAAGGCCGATACCCTAAGGCACCCTAAATGAAAAGCCCCTCCATAAGCGAGAGGCTTTGGGTGCTCCCAGTCTACCGACCTCCAAAGAACGCACCTTCACCAGGTTACCGATGATATTCCCTACTACCTCATCAACCCGGAAGATTTTGCTCTGCGTAGATTCTAAACACTGTGCATTCCAAGTAAAGTGCCTAACCACTATGCTAACTAAAAAGGAAGTGTTACGGTCCCTACCATCTAGGTCTCTGAACATCCCATAAGCCCACCCGGCATAGGAGAGGTTGGCTAAGCCGGGCCAGCCGATGGAGGTACCCACCCTTTTATATACCTCTGCATTAAAGGGGCAATGAAGCAGGAAATGCTCCATACTCTCCAGTGTATTGCTACACTCCTCCCGAGGACATCCTCTGTCATCAGTGTTTCTGTACTTCAGATTGCCCCTTACATACAGTCTCCCGTGGAAGCAGCGCCAAGCCAGATCCCAAAACTTCTGGGGAATCCTCACTGAATTTAAACGTTTTAATCCCTCCCCGAGGTCACTACTTGGGCAGTCTTTGAGTGCCAGGGGCTTCTGGAAGTGGGTCATCAGAACCCTTCTGTCGAGAAATTTTCTCGGCATGGTCCCGATCTCCCACACCTCCAGACCCCACCGGCGCACCATCTTCAAAACCAGGGCGGCAAAAGCCGGGAGATGCCCGTGGGGTGTACGCAGGTCTTTCACTTGGCCTCCTCTCTCCCATTCCTGGAAGAAGGGCTGAAACCACTCCCTGCAGGAGAGAATCCATAAAGAAGCCCTCTCTTGTCCGAGGTTTGCTAGATTAATCTTAATAAAAGTGTTCACTAGGAACACCACTGGGTTAACCATACCTAACCCTCCTAGTCTCCTTGGTAGATACGTGACTTCTCTTTTAATTAGGTTAAGCCCGCTCACCCACAACAGTTGGAAGAACAGGCTATAGACCCGAGCCCAGAGAGGTTCTGGCAAGATGCACACACTGCCAAGGTAGAGCAACATGGGCATCAGGTAAGCTTTGGCCAAATGAACCCTTTCTCTAAGGGTTAAGGACCAACCCTTCCATTGGCCGACCTTCTGAGTGGCTTCTGCCCCTTCCAAGCCGATCCCGATCCCCGCCAATGGTCCACAGTCAACCCTTCTAAGAAAAGGGTCAATCGCGAACACATATAGCAAGGGACTCAGAGGACAGCCCTGGCGGACACCAGACCCAACCTCAAAGGGGGTTCCAACCCACCCGTTAACCAGTGCAAAAGTCTCTGCCCCAGCGTATAAGGTCTGGAGCCAATTGACAAACCCACCCGGCAGGCCATACATCAGAAGGACCGACCATAGATACTCATGATTCACCCGGTCAAACGCTTTGGCCTGGTCTAAGGACAGGACGTACCCCTTCCACTGGCCAGAATTTCCCCGCTCCACTGCCTCTCTGACACTAAATGTGCTGCAGCCTGGAACGGAACAATGCTGGACAGGTGAAAGGAGCCGGGGTGCAAATTTCACCAACCGATTAAACAGCACCTTGGCGAGAACCTTTCTGTCCGTATTGAGGAGCGTTATGGGACGCCAATTCTCAATACGAGACGAATCATTACCGTTTGATAGAACAATCAAAGCTGACCTCCTCATTGACCTTGGCAGAGTGCCCGAGGATAGACACTCATTAAACACCGATGTCAAGAGGGGAACTAGGGTTCCTTTAAAGGTCTTATAGAATTCGGATGTTAAGCCATCCGGCCCTGGCGATTTTTTCAGACCTAGCCCGTCAATCGCCAGCATTACTTCCTCTTCTTTGATTGGATCTATCAAAACATTAAGAGAGGAATCCTCTCCTGGCTCGGGAACAGTTTCAGCCAGGAAAGCCGACATCTCCTCTCGGTCTGGATCCTGCTTACCCAAAAGGTGAGAGTAGAAGGATCTAACGATCTCCAGAATCCCTGACTTGGATCTCCTCAGGGACCCTGTACTGTCTATTAGTCCAGTCACAATTTTACGACTCACTGACATCTTACAGTTCCTGTAGGGTCGGGCGAGCGGTACCTCCCGAAATCCCTCTCAAGAACCAAAGATGCGTGCCTATCATACTGACACCTCTTGAGCAACGCTTTCACCCCGGAGATCTCCACCTGACTACCTCCGGCCGAGACCAGATGTTCGAGTTTCCTCCTCAGTTCCCGATACAGGCGGTACCTGCTCATAGACCTGAGGCCTGAAAGCCGGCGGAAAAATCCTGCCACCCAATATTTGAACAACTCCCACCACTCTGACTTAGTGCCACCTAGATCCAACAAAGGTACCTGGTCCTGAAGAAAATCCTCAAAGGCCTGTCTTATCTCTGCTTCTTCCAGGAGAGTGGAATTCAGCCTCCATATACCTCGTCCCATCCGGAGGGATTCTGCAATGTCCAGAGAAAACAAAATCATACAGTGGTCGGAGAATTCCACCTCAACAACGGACACTGGGGAAGAGATGGCTTCCTCCTTCAAAAAAAACCTGTCTATCCTAGACCTACAACTACCTCTTTCATAGGTGAACCCGGGGTGACTTGGGGTATGCCTAATGTGGACATCCACCAGGCGAGCCTCGCTAGCTATGCTATTTAAGGCCACGCTATCATAGTCCAGTCTATCTTTGGAAACTCCTCTATCACGGGGTCTAACGACAGTGTTAAAATCCCCTCCAAAGATGACCTGCCGACTGGAAAAAAGGAAAGGCTTAATCCTCATAAAGAGACTTTTTCGGTCCCACTTTGTTTGGAGACCATATATGTTAATTAGCCTTAATTCTTGTCCCTTCATGAGAACATCTAAAATCAGGCACCTCCCCATTTCTAATTCTATCATCCGTCGGCATTTTACTGATGCGGTAAAAAGAACCGCCACACCGCTATATGGCTCAGCCGCAAGAGACCAGTAGGAGGGTCCACGTCGCCAATCCCTCCTGGCTTTTATGACATCTGCCAAAAGTGACAGTCTGGTCTCTTGCAAAAACAAAACGTCAGCTTCAACTCGCCTGAGAAAATCAAAGGCTGCAAATTTAGCCATATCTGACTTAATGCTGGCGACATTAATGGAAGCCAGCGTCAACGGTGCGGGTACCGCCATCCTGGATGATAATATTAGACGGCTTTCTTCTTCCCTCCCCTGTCGTGATCTGAAGAGGACCCTCCAGACCCTTTCTCTTTAGTTCTTTTTTTGGAGGTAGTGGAGTCCATCTCCTCCTGGCGGACCTCCCCCCCCTCACTCACACTCCCATCCTCGTCCCCTTGTCCCAGGTTGACCCCTGCCCCAGAGGCCTTTGTATCTCTCGGGGGAAGGGGCCCAGCACCCCCTGAGACCCCTACCTCACCCTCCTCCTCACTTTGCTGAGGAGCTGGAAGATCCATGAGGGCTTGGTAGCGGTTGGGGGAGAGCACCAGAGGGGTGCAGAGTTTTCCTTCCGTGGCCGGACCTTGGCCAGATGACTTTGGCCCCCTCAAGATCTTATCCTGTGTCCCAGATGTTTTTTTTGGCTGTACCCTCTCTTCCTCACCAACACTTTCATATTGGGAGGATTGAGAGTCCTCAGCCGCTTGCTCCCTCTGGATCCTCCTGACCTCCTCATCCAGTTCAGCGTCCCTAAGGGCATCCGTCTCCAGGGCAGGCTCCGGGTTCAGGCCAGAGGCCCCCCCAGTTACCTGGGCTTCCCTCAGCTCCCTCTCCTTTTGCCTCTTCTTCAGCCTTCGATGGTAGGAAGGCTGGAGCCCTTTCCTTGATGTCTTCACTTGCCCTTTTGCCCCGCCATCTCTGCATGCCTCCTCACCCACAGGAGACACCACACTCTCTTCTCCTGCAGGCTTGGAGACAGCATTGACCACGGAGCGAGGACACCTACTGAATGGGTGATCTAAGTCACCCCACAGATGACACCTAATCTGGCCACATGATGTAGCTAGATGACCTACCCCCCCACAATGAGCGCATTTCTGCACCGTGCAGGCTGCGCTCAAGTGCGAGGGGTCACCACACCCTCGGCTGTCCCTGGTAGAAGACCAGGATGCGATCCCTCCCAAGGAAAGCAGAGGATGGAATGTGGGACACAGTTTGCTCCAGAAAGATAGGTCCCTCTGCACACCCCCTACAGTTAGGGACTGCTTCCCCTCCCTTAAGGCCTGCAGGAGGCGCGGTTGCAAGTGACCTTCCCCAGGGCCAGAGGACGAGGATGGGTGGGCTGGTGGTCCTCCCCCCACTACCCCAGCATAAGTCCTACTTGGGGCACTCAGAAGAGGAGCACCAGGCCCCCCCACATCACCGGCTGATACATTCACCCACGATCCTACCATTCTCTTGGCCAAGCCAGGTTCTTTATTTTTTTTCTTTTCTGTTACCTTTCCTGCCCTGACCCCAACCCCCACCTCTGCATTATCAGGTGCAGCTATGGAGGGGCCGCCAGCTGACATAAGCGGCACCTCCACGCAACCCTCTGCGTCATCGGTGTCCATATCACTTGCCAGGGCAGGAAAAGACACTTCTTTATCTGCAGAAAAAATTTTTGCCATATCTTTTTTTTTACTTTTACTTTCTTCATTAACTTTATCTGCAATTTCTTTTACTTTTTCTTTTGCAGGGCTGCTTTGCAGCGGCCGTTCTGCACTTATTCTTGTCAGGCCACTCCCCTCCTCCGTTCCCGAGTGGCTGGCTCCGCCCCTTGCAGAGGCTCTGACTCCGCCCTTATCCGAGGCATCGGGTGCCTGCAGACCTATAACGCTGGCCGGTCCCGGTGTGACAGGACCGGCCACGTTACAGGCACCCGACCCACGGGACCGCGCTGCAGCCGACTTCCGGTCCGCCCCCTCCTCCGATGCATGGCTCACACCGCTCACCGGTCTCCGGGGCTCGCTGTCCGCCGGGTCTGGGACCACGCCCCCTGCTGCGCTCTGGCTGCTAGCGCCACCCACTTCACAGTGAGCGGCGTCCGGCGCCATTTTGCCCGTCCTCGCTTCAATCTTCCCGCTCTCCCGCCCCGACTCCACTGCAGAAGCCGGGGCTGGGGGGTTTGCGGGACCTGCACTATGGACCAGAATCTCTTCTGACCCGGAGTGCAGGGGAGACCCATGAACATATACGAGCCTCACCTCTTGTTTTAGCCGTCTCTCCTCCCTCGGCTTCTGTCTCAGCTTCTTCCTTCTCCGCTTCTCTGCTGCCGCACTTCGTGCTTCCTCCTCCGGGGGCAGATCCAGGCCGAAGCTGAAGTTCTCCAGAGACACGGGGGACTCCTGATCCCGGATCTGTGTTAGTATCCAGGGGGGATGCTCTCCCTCTGACCCGGAACTGGACTCTGGCAGGCGTGCCGTGTTGGGAGAGATCTCCTCCCTCACCTTGAGCTCCCCGGACTCGCGCGGTGCCTCAGAGTCCGACTCACTGTCAGGGACCGGCACCGGAATGTCAGGGGTTCCTCCCACGGTGACCTCCATGCTGGTCTCCATGCTGGTCTCAGCTGCCTCCTCTTGCTGCTTCCCCCCTCTCTGGCTTGCGTCAGCCATTGCCTGGAACCTGTCTTCGTTTTTCAGTTTTTCGGCGAAGACTCCCCCTCCGGTCATTATCGTTCCCCTCCGCTCCTCCACCTCCTTCACTTCCTTAGCAGGGCACGGACCTGTGCAGCGAATTTCGCCCGTTTGCTGCCCGATGACTTGGCCGACCTCTGCCGGGCCACGGCCAAGTCACCGCGGATTCGCTGCAGGGACCTCCCCAGGTCTTTATACTCCTCCATGTGGGCCACCAGGCGGGAGCCAAACGTGGCGGCGTCTTCTCCTGGCCTCATTGACCCCCACTTGGACGGGTCCCTGCAGCCTTGTTGATCCATTCCCAGTTCTCCTTCTCCTCCTCTCCTCACGGCATGCTGTGATGCCCCAACCCTGGGAGAGGACGAGGCCACGCTGTTACTGCCTCGAGATGTCCTTCTCTCCCCCAGGGCTGGCTCCACTTTCCCAGCCGGCTGGGATGTCCCTCCACACCCCACCGGCCTTCTCCGGAGGGTGGAGGACCGGGACTCCATCTCCAGATGGAGCCCCCCTCAGGGCACTCTGCTAGCCCAGGCAGGTGTAATAAACCTGGGCAGGTGAAAAAGGCAGAGTCCCTGGGATGGTAGTTGCTCCAAGCACAGTGCACCACACCCAAAACACTCCTCTCTCCTCAGAGATCAAGCTCGTTCTGGCACCTGTCTCAGCCTGAAACCACCACTACTGTCTACATTGCCTCAGGTACCCTTTCAGAACTATAAACATTGCATTATACCTGTTTGGCCAGCTGCTATCCCGCTACGTGGTACGGTCCAGTGGGTCCACACCCTGCTTTGTGACAGTGAGCTTTGTTCTGGTATTGTATATATGTAATGAGCTGGGTACTGGTGCTGTGTATATGTAATGAGCTTCGTTCTGGTGCTGTATATATGTAACGAGCTTTGTTCTGGTACTGTATATATGTAATGAGCTGTGTTCTGGTGCTGTATATATGTAATGAGCTTTGTTCTGTTGCTGTATATATGTAATAAGCTTGGTTCTGGTGTTGTGTATAGAACTATATTGCTTGTAAAATGTACAAATGTTTTTTTGCTCGGGTTGCATAAATAAAATGTGGAAAAGAAATGACACGTCATTGATTGGTAGAGAAAACAAACATGGCAAGGGGGAAGGAGATGTTGGGAAAGAGGTTGGGGGGGGGCGCCAAATTGAATCTTTGCCACGGGTGCTGGAGAACCCTTCTATGCCTCTGTATTATGTATGATACTGTCTGCTGAGACAGTGCATCCAATTCTATCCAGCGGTGTAGCTATAGGAGCCTTAGGGTATGTTCACACATAAACGCCTCAAAATATTCCTCGAAAAAACGGTAACTAAATGCACACAAACATCTGCCCGTTAAAATCAATGGAAAAAATGGCGTTTATTTCCGAGGGGTTGTTTCTTTTTGCCACGGTTTAAAAAAACGGCGCATAAAAACAAGGAGCATGTCACTTCTTGAGTTGATTTTGGATAGGATCATGTCACTTCTTGAGCTGATTTTGGATAGGAGCATGTCACTTCTTGAGCCATTTTTCATAGTGCCAATTGAAAAACAGCTCCAAAAATGCCTCAAAAAAAGTTTTTGGCTACAAAAACGACTGAAAATCAGAGGCTATTTTCCATTGAAAACAGCTCAGTCATTTTCAGCCATTCTTGATTTTGCGTATTAAAATATCCTTAGTCTTATAGATATGCTATCTCCAATATGTATGTAAAATGTATTTATTTTTCGTGGGGGGGGGGGATATATGTCTCGGGGCTTGTGCCCCTCACCTTTTAAGACTCCAGCAATGCCCCTCCACTTATAATACATGCTTCAATTTGCACTACACAAATCACATGATTTTACCCTGCGTTACATGAGTCGTACCTAGGCTTTCCTTCAAGATTCAGCTCACTGCCCTAGCCCTGTATTTAAATATCCTGGCTAAGGCTTAGTGATGCTCCCTTGCCACCCGGCACCTGGGGTAAATGCCATCCCTTAAATATTCCCCTCTCAGAAACAGAGGGGCAGATTTACTAATACTGTCTACAGGGGCGTAACTAGGAAAGACTGGGCTCCATAGCAAACTCTTGACCGGGCCCCCCCCCCCCCCCGAGTGCCACAAGCAGTCCCCCTTATAAATAGTGCCCCCTGTAGAATGTGCCATATAGCCCCCCTGTAGACAGTGCTATATAGCCCCGCCTATAGGCAGTGTCACACCCCATTTGTAGATAGCGCCCCCACCTCCCCCTTGTAGATATCGCCATAAAGACCCCACTGTATATAGCGCTATACAGCTCCCACTGTATATAGTGCCACACAGCTCCCTCCCTTGTATACAGTGCCACACAGCCCCCCCTTAGTAGAAAGTGCAGCACAGCCCCCCTCTTTAGTAGAAAGTGCCACACACAGACCCCTGTACATTGCGCCACACTGAGCCCCCTGTAGATAGAGCCACAGCCCGCCCCCTTGTAAATAGTGCAATACAGTTCCCCCATGTGTATAGTGCCACACAGCTCCCCCTTGTGTATAGTGCCACACAGCTCCCCTTTGTGTATAGTGCCACACAGCCCCCCCCCTTGTGTATAGTGCCACAAGGCAAAGGCACATCCGAGAAAGTTGTATCAGCCAGGGAGATATCACTCAAACATGGAAAGGTGGGTTTGTAGGCAGGACTATGTGACTCTTCACGATAGCAGCACCGCCCCTTGACCCTTTAATGAGTAATTAGCATATAGTGTGCGCCATTTTAAAAGTGGATATTAAGGATTTTGCTGCATCTGAAAAAAACATACAAGGGAATGTTTGGAAATATTGACAGGTCATGTATTACCGCATGGTGGCGGTTCAAGGGGTTAAAACTACCTAACAGATTCCCATTAAATATACAATGAATTGATAACAATTCCATCTGCCCTGCAATTTAGTTATTATAAATATATCCTCTATAACTACAGATCCAGAACCAAGCTCTGACATGCATACAGCACCAGAACAAAGCTCAGTACATATATACAGCACTAGAACAAAGCCCATACATATATACAGCACAAAAATCAACCTCAGTACATAAATACAGCACCAGAACCAACCTCAGTACATAAATACAGCACTACAACCAAGCTCAGTACATATATACAGCACCAGAACAAATCTCATACGTATATACAGCACCAAAACAAATCTCAGTACTTACATACAGCATCAGAATCAAGATCAGTACATATATACAACACCAGAACAAATACAGCTCAATTTAGTGCAACCCCTGCCGTATAGGGTTGTACGGCGTAAAACTACAGCTCCCAACATGGCCCGAACAATGGTGAGGATATGTTGGGAGATGCTGTTTCACAAAAAAAAATCATACCACCCATCATCTCGCTGCAGCTTATACAGTGACTACAGTGCTGATTAGAGGCAGAATAAACATTTACATTAAGTGACTCACTGGTGACATCTTAGATTCTAGTTATTTTTTTTTTCTCCCTCCGGTCCAGACCTCAATGATGACTTCTCCCGGGCCACAACCAATTTCTGCAGTTTTCCGCTCAGATCTCTTCAGCTTTTCACTTTTAAAACATTTCTGCACCTATAAACAAAGTTAAAATTCTCAACACCTCTAACTATAATAAAGCACCATACACTGCACTTCTAACTATAATAGCGCCATACACTGTGTCCCAATTTATAATAGTACCATACACTGTCACACACACCGTGCCCTCTGTAGATAGTGCCCCCATAGCCCCCTGTAGATAGTGACCCCATAGAGCCTCTGTAGATAGTGACCTACATAGAAGCCCCTGTAGATAGTATCCCACATACAACCCTCTGTAGATAGTGCCCACATATGGACTCCAGAGCTGCAAGGCAATAGTGCTAACCACTGAGCCACTGTGCTGCCCTACATATAGCTTCCCCTATAAATAGTGCTCCACGTAGAGCCCACCTCTGTAGATAGTGTCTCACATATAGCTCCCCCTGTATATAGTGTCCCACATATAGCACACCCCTGTAGACTGTGCACTACATATAGCCACCCTGTTGGTAGTGCCCCACAGGTAACCCACCCCTGTATATAGTGTCCCAGATATAGCCCACCCCTATAGAAGTACCCTAAAAAAATAGCTCCCCTATAGATAGTGCTCTACATATAGCCCACCCCTGTATAGTGTCTCACATATAGTGCCCCACATATAGACCCCCTGTATATAGTGGCCCACATCCCCACATATAGACCTCCCTGTAGATTGTGCCCCACATTCCCACATACAGACCGCCCCTGTAGCTAGTGCCCCACATCTAGACCCCCCTGTATATAATGGGCCACATATAGACAACCCCCCTGTAAATAGAGCCCCCACTATAGATAATGCCACTCACAGTTTTATGAGAAAAAAACCCAAAAAACTTTACATACTCACATGATCCCGTTCCCACGATGTAGATCTGCTCTCTTCTGAGCATGTCTGCTGGAGCTGAACGAGCGTCGTCCAATGACGCTGATTGGCGTTTCAGAATGACTCGCCCCGTCAATCAGCGCCTTTCAAGCATGGAAACGGCGCGATGATGTCATCGCGCCGCTAGCCAATCAGCGTCGTTGTAAGCAGGGCCGCCATCAGGTATTTCAGGGCCCCATACAGCTAAATTTTCTGGGCCCCCCTACCGTGGCACCGCCTGTTAACGGTACTCCGTCCAGCACTATATCATGCTACCCAGGATCGCCATCAGGGGGGTATTAGGGGTACTGATGTGAGGGGCCCGTCCAAACCTAATTGAAAGTGGGGCCCGGCAACTGCCGTGACTTGCCTTTGGTACAAAAAAACAGGCCCCTGCAATGGGGCCCGTTTTTTTTCACCAAAAGAATGTTGTGAGCTGCGGGCCCCCCCTCTCGTCATGGGGGCCGTCAAACACCGCCCGTGCGACCAATCGCGCGCACCTGCAAACTCCCGCGCATGCGCACTTGCGAGCGTGCGCGACTGCTCGCGCACCCGCGACCGCCTTGAAGCGCACACCGAATTTTGGGGCAGATTTTGACCTGCCCACACTATCTTGCCACGTTTTTTGCCCGTGGCGATTGAGGACAGCAGACAAAAAACGTAGCGAAAAATGCATTTTCTGCCTCCCATTGATTTCGATGGGAGGTAAGAGGCGGAACCGCGGCAAGAAAGGACATGCTGCTTTTTCTTTTTTCCGTGACTGGCTCCCATTGATTTCAGATTAAATCAATGGGAGGCGGTTTTGGAAGTTGTTTGGTGCTGATTCTGACGCAGTGTCCGAGTCAATATCAAGGCCCAAAAACTCTGTGAACTGGGCCTTATTGTTAGGGCTTATTCAGACGAACGTTTAATACGTCCGTGCAACGCGCGTGATTTTCACGCGCCTCGCACGGACCTATGTTAGTCTATGGGGCCGTGCAGACTGTCAGTGATTTTCACGCAGCGTGTGTCCGCTGCGTAAAACTCTCGACATGTCCTATATTTGTGCATTGTTCGCGCATCACGCACCCATTGAAGTCAATGGGTGCGTGAAAATCACGCCCAGCACTTCCGCAGCAGTATAAACTATGAATGAAAACAGAAAAGCACCACGTGCTACAAACATACAAACAGAGTGTCATAATGATGGCGGCTGCGCGAAAGTCACGCAGCCGCGCATCATACGCTGCTGCCACACGGAGCTGTTATGGACCTTTCGCATGCACAAAACGCCACATTTTTTGCGCGCGCAAAAAGCACACGCTTGTGTAAATCCGGCCTTAAGGTAGGAACACACTAGGCATGAACACTGCGGATTTTATGCAACACATTTTATTGTGGAAAATCCGCAGCGTATTACAGTCGCAGCAGAGTGGATGGGATTTGAACAAATCTCATTCACACGCTGCAAAAAAAATTGACCTGCAGTGTGTTTTTTTAAGCCGCAGCATGTAAATGTATTCTGTGGAATCGCTGCTCCTCTGTTGCGGAAATGCTGCGGTTCTGCCGCAAAAATCACAAATGAGAAAAAAAAAAAAGGTACTTTTTTACATTTATAAAAAAGTTTAGACTTACCCCGGCCGTAGTCCTGGTGACGCGATCCTCTATTCTTAGCGCAGCCCGGCCTCCTGTCATGACGTTTTAATCCCATGTGACTGCTGCAGCGGTCACATGGTCTACAGCGTCATCCCAGGAGGCGGGGCTACGTTCAGAAGAGAAAGAAGCGTCACCTAAACTACGGCCTGGGGAAGTCGAAACTTTTTTTTCCCTGCAGGATTCCCGCAGCGGTCATGCCTCACGAATCCTGCGCCACTATTTGGTGCGGTTTTGCTGGCGGAATTCCCTGAGGCTACCGGGGCGGATAAGCTGTGTAGTTTTAATGCACCATATCCACCTAGTGTGTTCTTACCCTTCCACAATAAAATGTGTTGCATAAAATCTGCAGTGTTCATGCCTAGTGTGTTCCTACCCTAAGGCCGGATTTACACAAGCGTGTGCTTTTTGCGCACGCAAAAGCTCCATAACAGCTCCGTGTGGCAGCAGCGTATGATGCGTGGCTGCGTGATTTTCGCGCAGCCGCCATCATTATGACACTCTGTTTGTATGTTTGTAGCACGTGGTGCTTTTCTGTTTTCATTCATAGTTTATACTGCTGCGGAAGTGCTGGGCGTGATTTTCACGCACCCATTGACTTCAATGGGTGCGTGATGCGCGAACAATGCACAAATATAGGACATGTCGTGAGTTTTACGCAGCGGACACACGCTGCGTGAAAATCACTGACAGTCTGCACGGCCCCATAGACTAACATAGGTCCGTGCGAAGCGTGTGAAAATCACGCACGTCGCACGGACGTATTACACGTTCATCTGAATAAGCCCTAACAATAAGGCCCAGTTCACAGAGTTTTTGGGCCTCGATATTGACTCGGACACTGCGTCAGTATCAGCACCAAACAACTTCCAAAACCGCCTCCCATTGATTTAATCTGAAATCAATGGGAGACAGTCGCGGAAAAAAGAAAAAGAAGCACGTCCTTTCTTGCGTCGGTTTCGCCTCTGACCTCCCATCGAAATAAATGGGAGGCAGAAAATTCATTTTTCGCTGCGTTTTTTGTCTGCTGTCCTCAATCGCCGCGGGCAAAAAACGCAGCAAAAAAACGTGGCAAGATAGTGTGGGCAGGTCAAAATCTGCCTCAAAATTCTTTAAGGAATTTTGAGGCAGATTTTTTTCTGCCTGCAAAATACTCTGTGTGAACAGGGCCATACTTAAACAGCACTTTGAGACACTTTACTCACCGTGTCAGAAGAGCTGCTGCTCCCACTCCAGTCCTCGTCAGGAGATGTCTTCCAGGCGATGCCTTCGGTCCAGACGTCCAGTCCTTCATCTCCAGCCAGGCTCTCGGTAAGTTGGGTCCATGTGTGTCCGCGGCGTGCTGTCGCGGCTGCGATTGCGCGTGCTGTTGCGTCTGCGAGCGCCCGGGCTGTCGCGGGTGCGCTCTTCCGCGGGTGCGCGCGCGGGCTGTCGCGAGTGCGGGCGTTCGCGGGTGCGCGCTCGCAAGTGCGCACACGCAGGAGTTTGCGGGTGCGCGCGATCGGTCGGCGGTGTTTGACGGCCCCCATGAGAGGGGGGGGGGGCCCGCAGCTCACGACATTCTTTTGGTGAAAAAAACGGGCCCCTTTGCAGGGGCCTGTTTTTTTCTACCAAAGGAAAGTCGCGGCAGTTGCCTTGCCCCCCCTTTCAATTAGGTTTGGCCGGGCCCCTCACATCAGTACCCCTAATACCCCCCTGATGACGGCCCTGATTGTAAGGCGCTGGATGGTCAGAACATGCCTGGCCATTCAGCGCTAATGCATGTATTGGGCTGTCGCTAGCACCGTGGCCCCCTCCGGTGCTAGCGATGCCTACAGGCATGAGAGGGCCTGTGTCGTCCGGCCCATACTTGTTGGAGGCTCGGCGGCGCGGGCCCCATAGTAGCGGCGCTACCGCTGTAGCAGCCATAACCGCTGCTAGTGGCGCCATCAGGCATATGGGGGGGGGCGTGTCGGCTGGCGGCACGGGCCCCCTCAAGCCGCGGGCCCCGTAGATTCCACTATGGCTGCAACCGGACAAGTTTGCATCCGTTTTGCATCCATTCCGATTCCTTTCCGGGCCATGTTGCCGTTTTTATCGGCCGATTTTGACCCGTTTTGCATCCGTGTTTTTCCCTGTCCGTTTTAAAATCGGATGAATTTAATTTGTACATTTTTGCTACACACTTCCCTCTATCGATAATGCCACACACTGCCCTCTGTAGATACTGCCACAGCCCCCTGTAGGTAGTGCCACACAGCCTCCTGTATGTAGTGCCACACAGCTCCCTGTAGGTAATGCCACATAGCCCCCTGTAGGTAATGCCACACAGCCCCATGTAATGCCACACAGCCCCCTGTAGGTTGTGCCACACAGCCCCATGCAAGTAGTTCTACACAGCACCCCCCCCCATAGATGGCACCCCCCCTGGCACCCCCCCCCCTACCTGTATGTAGACAGCGCCACCGTTCCAGGAGAAGTCCCTGACTTCAATTTCCATATATGGACAGTGAAGTCAGGGACTTCTCCTGGAGCGGAGACACCGGCCACAGGGTCGGGGATTCCGCTTCAGAAGTGCCTGACGTCACGGTGTCCATATATGGTTAGTGAAACCAGGGACTTCTCCTGGAGCGGAATCCCCAGCCACATCGTTGCCGAAGCTGTGGCCGGGGATTTGGGATTCCGCTCCTACAGGGAGCAAAAAAAATACCCTCCTCCTCCTCCTCACATGCACTTCGCACTGTGAGTAGGAGAAGGAGAGAGGGAGCGTCGGATAAGACACAGCCGTCACTCGGGACGCATTCAAGTGATGACCATGTATTACCCGGCCCCATAGACTTCTATGGGAGCCAGGCGGCTGGGAGAACGGCCGAAAATAGGGCATGTCCCATTTTGTGACGGCTGGGTTTCGTGGGCCGTCAAAAAATCGGTCGTGTGAATAGCCCCATTAGGGGTCTATTGTTCCTACTGCAGCCGTGTGACGGCCGTTTTTTGAACGGCTGTCACACGGCCAGGAAACCCTGTCGTGTGCATAAGGGCTTAGTTTATGCCAATTTTTTTGCATCAAAATTGTATCCGGTTATGCCACACCCCCTTATCAAGTCTTCTTGTAAAAAAGTGTCTAAAACAGTTAATAAGTGTGGCACACAGCATGTACACCAGAATTCTGGCGCATTTTGAATAGTAAATCTGTCCCTGGGAGTGCATTAACGACATACACACACATGCTACACTATAGAGCTGAATATGCTGCACTTGTAATGCACAAACTATAACATACATCCACAAGGGAGAAAAGAAAACCTGGACCGCACATCCACTTGCTATATTTGATCTATTGCGGCTTAGCAAAATACAATGTACGATCATGAGGTTCTTAATAAACATTTTGAGCAAACTGTATAAGCTCACTCGCCACTTCCCAGCAAACTCTTTCCAGTGGGTCCCGACTCTACCAAGTGTAGTATCCCATGGCAACCAATGCCGCTGCAACACAACACCTGCAGGGGGAGCAACCCAGGAGACCAACAGCACGCATGCTGCCGGTCTAAGGGCCTATTCACGTCACCGTTCGCTTTCCGTTCCGGGGTTCCGTCGGAGGTTTCCGTCGGGTGAACCCCGCAACGGCAAGTGAAAGTGAAAGCACAGCTTCCGTTTCAGTCACCATTGATCTCAATGGTGATTGAAACATCGCTAATGCTTTCCGTTCGTCACCATTCCGGCAGGTTTACAGTTTTCCGACGGAATCAATAGCGCAGTCGACTCCGACGGAACCCCGGAATGGAAATGAACGGTGATGTGAACAGGCCCTAAGCTGCCTTGGCTCTGGACCACGTCCCCCCACAGATACAGCACCACAGCAACAAAATATTACCACACAACACCACAAATAATGAGCAGATGGAAAAAGCTCACCTTTCCTTGTAGTCTCAGGGGCCAACGGAGAACAATTAGGAAGGAACCATTTTTATGCAGTTTCCTGCTAATAGGCCTACACCTACACACCTACACCTAGACCAAATGGGGTGGAGTGCTAGTACCAGAAAAAAAGACAGACTATATATACATCCACATATCCCTTGTGGATATGTGTCATACATAGCCACTACACTAATATAGACAAACACCCTGCTGCTTGTCTCATACATACACAGTGCACCAAAAACTTCATCTTCATTCTAGTGATCTATGGGTGGTGCCAGCACACATTCCCTTTCCAATGATATAAGACACTCACTAGCTTTACCTACAAACCAATAGAAAATAATAGAAAACAGCTCTGCTCCATAGAAACAGGCAGTGCATTATGCCTCATATCTATCTATCTATCTATCTATCTATCTATCTATCTATCTATCTATCTATCTATCTATCTATCTATCTATCTATCTATCTATCTATCTATCTATCTATCTATCTATCTATCTATCTAATCATCTATCTATCTAATCTGTCTATCTGTCTAGTATATTCATATATATGTGTATAGATATATTTTAAAAAAAAATCAGATCATCCAACTAATTTTAATATAAGATAAAGACAATACAAGTAAACACAAAATACAGCAATACAAATGATCATTCCTTTTGTTATGGATATAGATTTATTCAAAACCTATATCATCCCCGTAAAATAGTAACTGCCCTCTAAACCTTATAACTGGTTGTGCCACCTTGGCAGTACCAACTGCAATCAAACGTTTGCGATAACTTGATATGAGTCTTTTACATTGCTGTGGAGGAATTTTGTCCGTCTTTTTTTTAATTGTTTTAATACCGATACATTGAATGGTTTTTGAGCATGGACTTCCCTCAACATCTTAATGGGATTCAAGTCACGACTTTGACTCGGTCGCTTCAAAGCTTTCATTTTGTTTCTTTTGAGCCATTCAGAGCTGGACATGCTTGGGTGCTTTGGATCCTTATCCTGAGGCATAACCCAACTGCGCCTGAGCTTAAGGTCACAAACTGACAAGCGGACATTTTCCTTTAGGATTTTCTGATAGAGAGCCGAATTCCTGGTTCCATGAATTATGGACCTGCAGAAGCAAAGCAGCCCCAGACCATCAAACTACCACCAGTTCTTATTTTGGAATGCAGTGTTAGCATTACGCTAGATGTAAAAAGTTCCACCTTTGACTTATCAGTCCACAGAATAATAATCCCAAAATGTAGAAAATAGACCAAAAGCAACGAATCGTATATCTGGCATAATGCCAGAAATAAAACACATGACCGATAAGCCCTCTGATTGGCTGCAGAAGTCACATGCTTCCTGCAGGTAAATAATCACCGGGAGGGCTGCCAGAGCATCAGCTCTGGATCGCCGGGGGTAAGGATAGTTGAGTACATCCTGTTTTTTTTTTTGCTTTAGTAGCTAATTGGGCAATTACTTTTTCACATAAGTCCAGGTAGGGCTGAACAGTATTTTTTCTTCAATAAATGAAATCATCATTTATATACAGCATTTGGTGTTTACTTGGGTTTTCTTTGTATAATATTAAAAGTTATTTGATGATCTTAAATATTCAAGTGGTGATAAATAAGAAATTGCCAAATATTTTTTCACAGCACTGTACACTAAAAATACTAATAATATTTTGTACATACAATTCACAAACTGCAAGAAAGTTGTGTAAAAATACTGTGTGCACAATTTATATATTACACTGCTGAAATACTAATTTTCTGTGTATCCATAAGGGTATTTTCACACACAAAACGAAAAACGGCTGTAAAACACAGAGCTGTTTTCAAGGGAAAACAGCTTTTGATTTACAGCCGTTTTTGAAACCACAAACGTTTTTTGAGGCTTTTTTTGCGGCCGGTTTTGGAGCTGTTTTTCTACGGAAAAATCTCAAGAAGTGACATGTAGTTCTTTTTACGGGGGATTTTTTTACACGCCATTTTTTCAAACAGCTGTGTAAAAAAACACCCCGTTGGAACGACACGCCGTTTTCCCATTGAAATCAATGGACAGATGTTTTTAAAATTCAGATTCTTTCAGCCGTTTTTCGTGGCGTTCACGGCCCGAAAAATGGCTGAAAATAAGCCGTGTGAACATACCCTCATAAGTCATGAGATTGTCATGAGAAGTAGACACCCCAACCAAATATTGTGATGTTTGAAAGTTATCAACACACATTGCAAATGGAAGACAATAGAGGCTAAAATGGGCACCTTCCTTGGGAAACCTTTGTAACATATCACAGAAAATCGCTGGAAAATGCATCAGAGTGGTTGGATAATTGCGACCGTTACTCAGGGGACAATAATTAATCTTGTGGCTGCAGAACTAGTGACTTCATCAGAATTCTCATACAAGACTAAAAAATAATGGGGAATTTTGAATGCCATCAGAAAGTATGTGTCACGGTTCCGGGGTATGTGGACCCTCTAGGCTGCTCCGCCGTAGCAGAGTGGCAGCTGACCAAACAACAGTCAATGGAAAGTCTAAGCATAAGAGTACCAGTATGAAAGTCCAGACAGACACGAGATGTAGCAGATGCTTTGCAACAGATGATTAGTGGCTCCGATGATGCTTGGCATGGCAGCTGATGCTTGGCGTGGCAGATAACACTGGATGTGACAGATGACACTGGACGTGGAAGATGACACAGGACATGGCAGATGAGACTGAGTGGCAGGTGACAACACCGGACGTGGCAGATGACACTGGACGAGGCAGAACTGAAACGCGACTCCAACACTAGACTTTGGCTCAGGGACAAACACAGTTACTCGATACAGGATACGAGAAGCAGGATAAGGGAACACTGGGAACAGGATACATACAATGGTGAGGGAAAACAGAAGTGGAGGTTTCAGTTTGCCTTTCTTTTGAGGGGTTAACACGACGGAACCCCTCAACGGAAGGGCAGCGGTGATGTGAACTGGCCCTTACGAATGTTTTTTTTCAGTACGAGACAGTAGTTCCATGGAGAGGCAGGGACTCCTAGCGTCATAGATAACGATGATGCTAGGAGCCCGGCTCCCTGCACTGTGATCGGTCCGGGAAATGTGGCAGACCTGCGGACCGTATATCATGGACTGAACACGCTCGTGTGAATCCGGCCTCAGGGACCATTTGCTTAACAAACATGGGAAGACTACAACAAAGCTCAGGCAAGGAGTGGAAGGGCAGAGCCCTTTTTATAGTCCGGGATGATCTGGGAATTGGCTAGGGAACTTTTTAAATGTCCTAGATGACACTTGAGAGCGGTAAGGCCACGTGTGCTGGTGTCTCTGGGGAGGGAGACGCCGGCAAGAAGACGGAGGTCTGCGGTCGCGGCGACCGGGAGATGAGAGAAGGCGGCGGTTTGCGACCGTGGCCGTTACAGTATCCATGTGTTCTCCAACATCTAGTATGTTAAGAAGCAAGAAGCAGCATAGATTTGCTAAAAATGTTTGTATTTAGGTATTTTTGGAATTTATGTGATGACATTTCACTGCCTATACAACAATCCCCTAATATATACATAATACTTAAATCGCTTGTATTACAAGCAGGAGCTATTTGCGTAATTCGACAGATTGCACACAGGAGTCCCTCATGCCTGTTCTCCCTGGGACCATCTGCTAAATGTAAGTTTACCCCACTCCCCATTTAGACAAAACCGACATCTTCTCCATTTAGTCAATGAAGAGAGTAGAGAGGATGTTGGTTTTGTCCATTGAGAAAATACATACAGAACTTGTTTTATGCTGATGGTGCCAGGGAGAATAGGTACTGAGAGTATGATGTCCTCTAACCTACCATCCCTTAATACATGAATTACTTGTGAAGGGAGCGATTCGGGTAATAGGTATCATTTAGGAAATTGCTGTAAAAGCAATGTCAAGATATATAAGCAAAGGTTCACCATATATGATTCTCTAGTGCAGTTTCACCCACTAAATGGTTATTCAGCATTGCCTAGAGGAATCATGTGCGCCAGGATATTAGAATGAAGAGATATTTCCTTCTTGTTTGGAGTCCTTTAGTAAACATAGTTACATTCAGTCAATTTGGTAAATGAAAACTGTAATTGTATTGACACACAGAATAAAAGTTATCATGTGTTATTTTTACCGCACAGTGAACTCCATAAAAACAAATTCCCCAAAAAATGAAGAAATTGTGTTTTCACATACCACCCCACAAAAGAAATGTTTTCCAGTTTCCTAGTATATTATATGGTACAATAAATGGTGGCAAGAAAATCTATAACTCGTCCCGAAAAAACAAGCCCTCGTACGGCTATATTGATGGAAAAATAATAAAGTTATAGCTTTTGGAAAGTTGGTTGGAAAAATCAAAAGTGAACAGATTAATAAGGTCCACTATTTACACTCACTGGTCTACAGAACACCAACTTCTTCTCTTCCATTACTTTACTCTGGCTCAGTAGCGTAACTATAGGGATCGCAGCGGTCACAATTGCGACCAGGCCCCGAAGCCAGGGGAGCCCGCGGCCCCCCCGCACCACATCAATGAAAAGTTACTATAGTAAATGGAGCCTATGTAATAAACTACACGGGCCCCTGTTACTATAGTAACTGACAGTACTTACCATCCCTCTTTGCAGAGCGAAGCGGAGATTCTGACGTCACATCACTGTGCGCAGCTCATGACGTTACGACGCTATGTACTGCGCACAACATCCCGACACTCGATGGAGTGAGGACCTCTGCTGCGGCCAAAGAGTTGGGTAAGTTTAATACCACTGCCTTGCTGAAGCTGATGGGTCGGGGTCCCCTGTCAATCAGCTGTTTTGAAGGGGGGGCAGAGCTCGTATGAGCGCTGCTTCCCCTTCATTCCGGTCACTTTCTCTCACTGAATCGCCGACACGGACGTGTCAGCGATTCACAGTGTGAGCAAATGAGGGAAATGAAGGGGAAGCAGCGCTCATACGAGCTCTGCACCCCCTTCAAAGCAGCTGATTGGCGGGGGTCCCGGTAGTTGGACCCCGACCCATCAGCTATTAATGGCCTATCCTAAGGATAGGCCATCAATGTTTATGGACTGGACAACCCCTTTAACGTGTGTTAGGCTTAGATACAGGTAGGTTTCCGCCTCTGACCTCCAATTGAAATTAATAGGAGGCAGAAAATACCTGCAGTGCCTGTTTGGAGCTTTTTTTCTTTTGCATTAGCTTCAACGGCTTAAGAAATAAACGCCAAAAAAAAGGTCAAACAAACGCTGTCAATACAAAATCTGCTTCAAAATTCCTGAAGGAATTTTGAGGCAGATTTTTTTTGCCTTAAAAAAACGTGTGTGAACATACGAGTGTAGTGCTTGTTTTTAGCCGTTTTCTGTCTTTCTCAAAACAATTTTTGGTAGGGGTGCCCTGAGGAAATTTTATTTTTCCAGTGCTGCCACAAGTCCGAAAAGGTTGGGAAAGTCTGTACTAGGCTACAGGATCACGCCGGCCTATGCAAGGATCCCGTCGTGGAGCAGCTCAGTTCGTCGTGGGAACCGGGCCTAGGTGAGTACAATTTTTGCTTTTGTTTGGGGGCACTGTCTACAAGGGGGAGGTGGGGGACTGTATGGCACTGTCTACAAGCAGGAGGTGGGGGATTATGGCACTGTCTACAAGGAGGAGGTGGGGGATTATGGCACTGTCTACAGGGAGGCTGTATGGCAAAATCTACAGGGGGGCACTATACTGTCTGGGGGCTACTAAGTGGACATTATACTGTGTAGGGATACTACAGGGGGAATAATACTGTGGGCACAATTAGAGGACAAAATACTGTGTCCTTGAAGAGGTTGTAATATATTATATTATGAAATATTATTATTATACTGTATGGGGGCACTAAAGGCTGGGTTCACATTGAGTTTTTTGCAGGCGGAAAATCTGCCTCAAAATTCTGTTTGGAATTTTGTGGCAGATTTTCCTCTGCCTGCACGTCGATTTTCGCGGCGTTTTTTGCCCACGGCCATTTAGCGCCGCGGGCATAAAAGGCAGAGAAATATGCTTTCTCTGCCTCCCATTGATGTTAATGGATGGTCAGAGGCGTAAACGCCCGAAGATAGGGCATGTCCCTTCTCTTTCCCGTTAGCCGGTTTTTCCGCTCGTGGGAAAAAAACGCCTCCGCCTCCCTTTGAAATCAATGGGAGGCATGTTCGACCGTTTTTCGGTGCGTTTTCCAACGCGGTTTCCGTGACAAAAACTCATAAAAAAACTCTGTGTGAACTCCCCCAAACTTGCATTATCATTTTTTTATGGGGCATTTTTTTTAATGATGGGGTGGGGCGCTGCTAGATCATTTTGCACGGGGTGGCATCTATCCTAAGGCCGGCCATGGGCTTAGATATAGGGTCCACCTAACAGTATCACTGATGCACATGGGCCCTGTATCTAAGGCCCTATTCCCATCACCGCTGCCATTCCATTGAGGGGTCCTGTCGGGTTATCCCCTCAACGGAAAGGCAAACAGAAACCTTAGCTTCCGTTTGCATCATCATTGATCTCAATGGTGACGGAAACTTTGCTAATGGGATGTGGCCATGAGCACGGCCCGCGATTTGCGGGCTGCTCGCAAATGTCACTCCGTGGTTGGCTGTACCCGAAAATCACGGCCGTGCACATGTCTACAGTCGCGTGAATCAGGGCTTACCCCCATTATTACCCCGGTACCCACCGCCACCAGGGGTACCAGGAAGAGCTGGATACGATCCAGTACCCGACCATCTGTAGTGATGGTCGGGCACTGGGGCAGCCGCAGCCTGGTACTATTAGGCTGGGAAAGGCCAAAAACAGTGGCCCTTTTCGCCCTGGTAATGCAAGGCTGCTGCAGCTGCGTTGTATCTGGCTGGTTATGAAAAATGGGGGGGACCCTACGTCGTTTTTTTATAAATAATTGGACAGCACGATGTGGGGTTCCCCCATTTTCATAACCAGCCAGATACAACACAGCAGCAGCAGGCTAGTATTAGCAGGGTGGGAAGGGCCACTGATATTGGGCTTTCCCAGCCTAATAATACCAGCCTGCGGCCGCCTCAGTGCGCCTCCGTCACCACAGTTGGTCGGGTACTGGATCGTACCCGGCTCTTCCTGGTACCCCTGGTGGCAGTGGGTACTGGGGTAATAATGGGGGTAAGGCCTGATTCGCACGACCGTAGCCATGTGCACGGTTGTGATTTTTGGGTCGGCCGGCCACGGAGTGACACCGGCGAGCAGCCCGTAAATCGCGGGCACGCGTCCATTATTTCCTATGAGCTTGGAAACCACGATCATGTGCATGGGCACATAGGAATGAATGGGGCCGCAATTCTGCCGTGAATTGCGGCCGCAAAAGCACATTCGTGAGCATGAGGCCTTAGTGTTAGCCTCTTCATGTCTAACATTAAGCCCCTCCTTAGTAATGGACATTGTCAATGAGACAGCGGCCATTACTAAGGTGGTAGTAATAAAGTTTAAAAAAAATACAAAGACATAGAAAAAATATTTTATTGAAATAAAAATCCCACACACAATCCTCGTTATCCATTTTATTGAGAATAAAAAAAACGCAGTTATCGAAGTCCTCGAATCCGAAGTAGTCCAACAACCGAACTTGTAAAAACACGAACACACACAACAAAAATTATTAGTAACACATAAAAAAGGAAAATAATTCTTATACTTACCTTTCCTGGGTCCAGCGCTGGAGCTGCAATGTCAGCGAGCTGAGCCATATATCTAATCCTATCATGTGTGATACTGTCTGCTGAGCCACTGTATCTAATCCTATAATGTCTGATATGGTCTGCTGCACCTATATCTAATCCTATAATGTGTGATATTGTCTGCTGAGCCACTGTATATAATCCTATAATGTGTGATACTGTCTGCTGGGCCCTATATCTAATCCTATCATGTGTGATACTGTCTGCTGAGCGACTGCATCTAATCCTATCATGCGAGATACAGTCTGCTGGGCCCTATATCTAATCCTATCATGTGTGATAAAGTCTGCTGGGCCCTATATCTAATCCTATCATGTGTGATACAGTCTGCTGGGCCCTATATATAATACTATCATGTGTGATACAGTCTGCTGGGCCACTGTACCTAATCCTATAATGTGTGATACTGTCTGCTGAGCCGCTGTATCTAATCCTATCCATAGCTATAGGGTCGTATTGCTATAGATATGCTGTCTCTATAAATATATATATATACACACACACCCACACACACATATAGATACACGCACACATTTTGTTGGGGGGGGGGGGGCACATATGTACTGGGGCTATTGCCCCTGATGTTTTAAGTTATTAGTGACGCCCCTGGCTGCTAGTGCTGCATTGTTGGATCACCTAGGAGACCCAGCGATGCAGCTGAAAGCTGCAGGCCATCGGCCACGAGAAGTTGGGGGGGGGGGGGACCCAAGGAGAACCTTTGCATCGGGGACCATGAACCTTTAGCTACGCCCCTGCTCTGGCTGCATAGTATTATTTCTTCAGCAATATATATTCAGACTACAGATAATATATGTCCCAATAACAGATATTTTTTTTTAAAAAGATTCAGACCGCAGACCAGACAACTGCTGCAGCCAGGCCATATAGTACATAAAGGGGTTGTTCTGGTACGTCAACTAATGACCTATTCACGGGATAGGTCATCAGTATATGATCGTGGTGGTCTGACATCCAGACCCCGCTCTGATCAACTGTTCAGGCTGCCTACGGGGACCAGATGTTATGCAGTGTACGGAGCCAGAAGCAGTTGGCTCCATACATTGCATAGCGGCCGTGCTGCAGAACTGCTCCTATTCACTTAAATAGGAGCAAAGCTGCAATACTGCAGCTCGGCCGCTATTCTGTGTCCGGAGGCAGTCAGAGCAGCTGATCAGTGCAGGGTCCATGTATCAGACCCCCACATATATTAATGACCTAGACCATGGATCAGTTGTCTGTGCCCTGACAACCCCTTTAAGGCCTCGTTCCCATCAGTTTTAGGTTCTGTTCATGGGTCCGGTTAGACCTTTCCATCGTAGGAACCCATGAACGGAAAGCCAAGCGAAAACCATAGCTTCCGTTTTCATTACCATTGATTTCAATGGTAATGCTTTTGCTGCAAATGGTTTCTGCTTGGCTTTCCGTTGATGGGATCCTCCGATGAAAAGTTCTTACGAAATCCATGAATGGAAGCCCGACGCAGATGTGAACGAGGTCTAAGAGTATATACAGTGAAGGAAATAAGTATTTGATCCCTTGCTGATTTTGTAAGTTTGCCCACTGTCAAAGACATGAACAGTCTAGAATTTTTAGGCTAGGTTAATTTTACTAGTGATAGATAGATTATATATATATAAAAAAAAAAAAGAAAATCACATAGTCAAAATTATATATATTTATTTGCATTGTGCACAGAGAAATAAGTATTTGATACCCTACCAACCATTAAGAGTTCAGCCTCCTCCAGACCAGTTACACGCTCCAAATCAACTTTTTGCCTGCATTAAAGACAGCTGTCTTAAAT
Source organism: Rhinoderma darwinii (assembly GCF_050947455.1). Taxonomy (NCBI): domain Eukaryota; kingdom Metazoa; phylum Chordata; class Amphibia; order Anura; family Rhinodermatidae; genus Rhinoderma; species Rhinoderma darwinii. The sequence continues at coordinate 38,616,719 of NC_134698.1, forward strand.
GGTCACCTGTATAAAAGACTCCTGTCCACAGACTCAATTAATCAGTCTGACTCTAACCTCTACAACATGGGCAAGACCAAAGAGCTTTCTAAGGATGTCAGGGACAAGATCATAGACCTGCACAAGGCTGGAATGGGCTACAAAACCATAAGTAAGACGCTGGGTGAGAAGGAGACAACTGTTGGTGCAATAGTAAGAAAATGGAAGACATACAAAATGACTGTCAATCGACATCGATCTGGGGCTCCATGCAAAATCTCACCTCGTGGGGTATCCTTGATCCTGAGGAAGGTGAGAGCTCAGCCGAAAACTACACAGGGGGAACTTGTTAATGATCTCAAGGCAGCTGGGACCACAGTCACCAAGAAAACCATTGGTAACACATTACGCCGTAATGGATTAAAATCCTGCAGTGCCCGCAAGGTCCCCCTGCTCAAGAAGGCACATGTACAGGCTCGTCTGAAGTTTGCAAATGAACATCTGTATGATTCTGAGAGTGATTGGGAGAAGGTGCTGTGGTCAGATGAGACTAAAATTGAGCTCTTTGCCATTAACTCAACTCGCCGTGTTTGGAGGAAGAGAAATGCTGCCTATTACCCAAAGAACACCGTCCCCACTGTCAAGCATGGAGGTGGAAACATTATGTTTTGGGGGTGTTTCTCTGCTAAGGGCACAGGACTACTTCACCGCATCAATAGGAGAATGGATGGAGCCATGTACCGTCAAATCCTGAGTGACAACCTCCTTCCATCCGCCAGGACATTAAAAATGGCTCGAGGCTGGGTCTTCCAGCACGACAATGACCCGAAACATACAGCCAAGGCAACAAAGGAGTGGCTCAAAAAGAAGCACATTAAGGTCATGGAGTGGCCTAGCCAGTCTCCAGACCTTAATCCCATCGAAAACTTATGGAGGGAGCTGAAGATCCGAGTTGCCAAGCGACAGCCTCGAAATCTTAATGATTTAGAGATGATCTGCAAAGAGGAGTGGGCCAAAATTCCATCTAACATGTGTGCAAACCTCATCATCAACTACAAAAAACGTCTGACTGCTGTGCTTGCCAACAAGGGTTTTGCCACCAAGTATTAAGTCTTGTTTGCCAAAGGGATCAAATACTTATTTCTCTGTGCACAATGCAAATAAATATATATAATTTTGACAATGTGATTTTCTTTTTTTTTTAAATTTAATCTATCTCTCACTGGTAAAATTAACCTAGCCTAAAAATTCTAGACTGTTCATGTCTTTGACAGTGGGCAAACTTACAAAATCAGCAAGGGATCAAATACTTATTTCCTTCACTGTATATACAGCTCTCATACACAGTCTTTAGCACTATATGGCCTGGCTTCATAGTATTATTGCAAAACATGTATTCAGATAGTGTATGAATGCAGCACACTGCCATAGAATATTATCTCCAGGTATTTATTTAATTTATTTTGTGGTCAAAGTAACTTAAATGGGTTTTCCCATCAGAGACCTTTATGACATCTCCACAGGATATGTCATAAATGTCAGTTAGATGAGTGTCCCACCTCTGGGACCCGCACCTATCTCTAGAACAGGGCCCCCTAAACCCCATTCTACCGCTCTGTGTTCCCGCTGAAGCATGTGATGTTAGATGAAAACAGTGTAAGTCCCATAGAACTAAAAGGTAGTTACAGAAACAGCGTAGCTCGGATGCTACGCTGCTTCCGGAACTGCAATTCACTAGTATGGGAGTTACAGAAACCGCGTAGCTCAGTCTGCTATACTCTCTCCGGCGCCTTTCACACTTGAACAAAAAGCAATCTGGGTACCCTGTAGGGGCACACGCAGGGGGACATTTCTAGTTGCCCGGAAATATATGACAAGGGACAGCAGACCCTCACATACAATTGAACTCATTGTATCCACATCCTTAGGATGCGGATACAATTGACATTCCAGTTGAGGCAAGGGAACCATCAGTTCCCTGGTCCACCATTTGTTGCTTTTCTTGTGAAGCAGTTGACCGCCTGCGTAGTTTCACTGGAGTAGGCCTGGTCTGATGAGACCAGGCCTGCATCGTTGGAGGATAGCTTGGGTACGGGCACAGGGGAATGTGTTTGTTGTGGTGTGGTGCACTATTTACAGGAGGCAGAGTTGCACAATCTACATCTGTGGCACTATCTACACGGGACACTGTGGCACTATCTACAGAGGGCACTGTGGGGCACTATCTAATGGGGAGGCTTGAAACTATTTACATGTACACTGTGGCATTATCTACGGGGGACCGTGTGTGGCATTATAGAGCACTATCTACAGGGGGGACTGTGTGGCACTATCTACAGGAGGCACTGTGGCATTATCTACAAGGGGCAGTGGGAGGCACTATGTACAGGTGGTCAAGTAGAACTACTTAAAAGGGGAAGCGTGGGGCACTACCTACAGGGGGCACTGTGGCACTGTCTACAGTGGGCAGTGTGTGGTGCTATCTACTCTAGCACTGTGGCACTAACGAACGGGGTAGTGTGTGGCACTGTAATGGCTATGTTGGTTTTTACGCTACGAGTAGTGGAAAGCACATATCCACTAGCCCTTTATATTAGAGCTTGTAATATAAAGGGCTAGGCTGGCGGATACCTGCTGACCATTACTCGTAGCGTAAATACCAGAGGGTAGCAGGAGCATGGCTAACATAACTTGGTTTAAAACGTATGCATCTGGAAACCCCCTTTTAAAATCCTACAATTGCCTCTGCACTGTTATTAAAAGACAAAATTGTAAAACACTCTAAAAACAACTAAAAGAAAATTCTTTATAGTTAACAGCTCTATAGCAACTATTACATCCATGTAATGTAATACCTATAATATAAACTTCATCATAAGACACTATTCTGCTTTTTTATAACATTTTCTCGACGGTCAGTCATAGTAAGGCAAAACTTCATAGGCCCCAATTGACACTAGTGCTAAATTAACACACGCTATATTGCTGTCAGTAACAGAGCTATTTATCCCTGTTAAAATGCTGGAACATATTGCTTCTGGTATTTTTGACATTGTTTCCTAAGGCCTCATGCACACGAACGTATTTTTTTCCTCCCGTAAATACTGGCGTAAATACGGGTCCTTGGTCACACGTATTCGATCCGTATTGCACCAGTATTTACGGACCCGTGCCCGTAAATACGGGTCCGGTGTCACCAGTATTCCACCTGTATTTACGGGCACGTTTTCGCTGCAAAATTGCACTGCACTAATCGGCAGCCCCTTCTCTCTATCAGTGCAGGATAGAGAGAAGGGACAGCCCTTTCCGCAGTAAAAGAAGTTCATACTTACCCGGCCGTTGTCTTGGTGATGCGTCCCTCTCTTGACATCCAGTCCGACCTCCCTGGATGATGCGGCAGTCCATGTGACCGCTGCAGCCAGTGATTGGCCTGTGATTGGCTGCAGCGGTCACATGGGCTGAAACGTCATCCCGGGAGGCCGGACTGGAGGAAGAAGCAGGGAGTTCTGGGTAAGTATGAACTTCTATTTTTTTTACACGTTGATCTACAGTGTGCTAGCATTTCTTCTGCGGTGTTGCTATCAGTGTGTGAAGAGTGGGAGAAGAGGGTTGCATTGACAATCCAACACAATGGGCAGCACTTTGAACACATTTTATAAGTGGTCAGAAACGTGTAAATAACTCATGAAAGAATAAAGCAACGTTAAAACCAAGCACACCATTGTTTTTCTTGTGAAATTCTCGATAAGTTTGATGTGTCACATGACCCTCTTCCCATTGAAAAAACTAAAGTTGGATACAAAATGGCTGACTTCAAAATGGCCACCATGGTCAACACCCAGCTTGAAAAGTTTCCCCCCTCCCATATACGAATGTGCCACAAACAGGAAGTTAATATCACCAACCATTCCCATTTTATTTAGGTGCATCCATATAAATGGCCCACCCTGTATATTGTGATCGTTAGTCACTGTCCAGGGTGCTGAAAGAGTTATTGCCGATCGTTTAACTCTTTCAGCACCCTGGACAGCGACTATCCCCTGACGTCGCCTAGCAACGCTCCCGTAATTATGGGTGCACACACGTAGTCACCCGTAATTACGGGAGTCCCATAGACTTCTATGGGCCTGCCCGTGCCGTTATTTCAGCCTGAAATAGGACATGTTCTATATTTTTCAACGGCACGGGCACCTTCCTGTAAGCATACGGGGAGGTACCCGTGGCCAATAGAAGTCTATGGGCCCGTAATTACGGGAGTTTTTACATTCATGAGCATGGGGCCTAAGTGATTAGATTTATTTGATGTATGAAATGCATCAGTTTTCTTATTTACTGGCACTAAAATAGCATGCAGTATTTTAATACTAGTGAGAACATACTGTTTAAATCATTGGACATCAGTATTTTGCACCAGTGCGATCTCCCTTATATAACATTGTTTCTTGTCTGCATCCTGCTGGGAACTGGTGTTTTAACCCCTTCCCTCCGCTGCAATTTTTTTGCTTTTTTTCCATTTTCCATTCTAGAAGTCATATCTTTTTTATTATATTTGCGATATTGCCGTATTAGTGCTTGTTTGTTTCGAGACAAGTTCTAATTTTTTTAATGGCATTAATAATTGTACCATACTGGGAAACTGGAAAATTTCCTTTGCGGGGTGGAATGGGAAAAAAACAGATTCTTCCGCTGTTTTTTTGTGTTGCATTTCTACGACGTTCACTGTGCGGTAAACGGCATGTTAACTCTATTCTTTAGTACATACATGTGGCAAAGAGAGAGAGGCACTCCAATAATCGTCTTGAGTCATTTTCACGCAAAGTGAACAAATTGTGTCTAGGTATATATGCACACCCATCTCATACAAAAATGTACATAGTCCAGTTACATCATTAAACAAATTCATATATTATATACAAAAAAGTACAAAGTGCTTAATACCGTAATGTCAAAATGCATAATCTTATACAGACTTATTGCATTATCACATACAGTGCAAGATATACTAGTCCTTCTAAATGAATTAGAATATCATCAAAAAGTTAATTTATTTCAGTAATTCAATTCAAAAAGTGAAACCCCTATATTATATATAGATTCATTACACAGAGTGATCTGTTTCCAGCATTTTTTTCTTTTAATGTTGATGATTATGGCTAACAGTTAATGAAAACCCAAAATGTAGTCTTCGAAAATTAGAATATTATATAAGACCAATTTCAAAAATGATTTTTAATACCGAAATGTTGGCCTACTGAAAAGTATGTACAGTATATGCAGTCAATACTTGGTCGTGGCTCCTTTTGCATTAATTACTGCATCAATGTGGCGTGGCATGGAGGTGATTAGCCTGTGGCACTGCTGAGGTGTTATGGAAGCGTCCAGGTTGCTTTGATAGTGGCCTTCAGCTCGTCTGCATTGTTGGGTCTGGGGTCTCTCATCCTCCTCTTGGCAATACCCCATAGATTCTCTATGGGGTTTAGGTCAGGTGAGTTTGATGGCCAATGAAGCACAGTGATACAGTGGTTATTAACCCCTTCAGGACACAGCCTGTTTTGACCTTCAGGACACAGACGATTTTTGCAAATCTGACATGTGTCACTTTATGTGGTAATAACTCCGGAATGCTTTTGCCTATCCAAGCGATTCTGAGATTGTTTTCTCGTGACATGTTGTACTCTATGATACTGAAAAAATTTTGTCGTTAAATTCAATATTTATTTGTAAAAAAGAACAAAATTTGGAGAAAATTTGCAAAAATCTGCATTTTTCTAAATTGTAATGTATCTGCTTATAAAACAGATCGTAATACCACACAAAATTTTTACTAGTTAACATTTCCCATATGTCTACTTTATGTTTGCATCGTTTTTTGAACGTGCTTTTATTTTTCTAGGACCTCACAAGGCTTAGAACTTTAGCTGCAATTTCTCGCATTTTCAAGAAAATTTCAAAAGGCTATTTTTTAAGGGACCAGTTCAGTTCTGAAGTGGCTTTGAGGGCCTTATATATTAGAAACCCCCTATAAAACACCCCATTTTAAAAACTGCACCCCTCAAAGTATTCAAAACCACATTCAGATTTTTTTTAACCCTTTAGGCATTTCACAGGAAATAAAGCAAAGTAGAGGTGAAATTTACAAATTTCAATTTTTTTTTACTAAATTCATTTGTAATACAGTTTTTTCTGTAACACAGAAGGTTTTACCCAAGAAATGCAACTCAATATTTATTGCCCAGATTCTGCAATTTTTAGAAATATCCCACATGTGGCCCTAGTGCGGTCATGGACTGAAATACCGGCCTCAGAAGCAAAGGAGCACCTGGTCGATTTTGGGGCCTCTATTTTATTAGAATATATTTTAGGCACCATGTCCGGTTTGAAGAGGTCTTGTGGTGCCAAAACAGTGGAAACACTGTTTTCTGAAAAAACATACGATGTTTTAGTTTTTACAAGGAATATAGGAGAAAAAGCACCCCAACATTTGTAAAGCAATGTCTCCCGATTACGGCAATACCCCACATGTGGTAATAAACTGCTGTTTGGACCCACGGCAGGGCTCAGAAGGGAACGAGGGCCATTTGGATTTTGGAGCGCAGATTTTGCTGCATTGGTTTTCGGTGCCATGTCGTGTTTGCAAAGCCCTGGAGAGACCATAACAGTGGAAACTCCCCAAAAGTGACCCCATTTTGGAAACTACACCCCTCAAGGAATTTTTCAAGAGGTATAGTTAGCATTTTTAGCCCACAGGTTTTTTGCTAAATTTATTGGAACTGGTCTGTGAAAATGAAAATCTACTTTTTTTCTGAAAAAACATACGATGTTTTAGATTTTACAATGAATAAAGGAGAAAAAGCACCACAACATTTGTAAAGCAATGTCTCCATATTACGGCAATACCCCATATGTGGTAATAAACTGCTGTTTGGAGCCACGGCAGGGCTCAGAAGGGAACGAGGGCCATTTGGATTTTGGAGCGCAGATTTTGCTGCATTGGTTTTCGGTGCCATGTCGTGTTTGCAAAGCCCTGGAGGGACCATAACAGTGGAAACTCCCCAAAAGTGACCCCATTTTGGAAACTACACCCCTCAAGGAATTTTTCTAGCGGTATAGTTAGCATTTTGACCCTACACGGTTTTTGCTGAACTTATGGGAATTATGCCGTGAAATTGAAAATCGAATTTTTTTTCTAATAAAATGTCGTTTTAGCTCAGATTTTTTCATTTTTACAATAGATAAAGGAAAAAAAACACCCCAATATTTGTAAAGCAAACTCTTCTGAGCACAGCAATACCCCATATGTGGTAATAAACTGCTGTTTGGACACATGGCGGAAGTTAGAAAGGACGGAGCGCCATTTGACTTTTGGAGCTCGAGTTTTGCTGGAATGGTTTGTGGCCCCATGTCACATTTGCAAAGCCACTGAGGGGCCAAAATAGTGCAAACTCGGCAAAAGTGACCCCATTTGGGAAACTATACCCCTCATGGAATTTATCTAGCGGTATAGTGAGCATTTTGACCCCACAGTTTTCTTGCTGAATTATTGGAATTATGCAGTGAAAATGAAAATCTACATTCTTTCCACTAAAATCTTGAATTTTTTTCATTTTCACAAGGAATAAAGGAGAAAAAGTGCCCCAACAATTGTAAACCAATTTCTCCCGAGTACGGCAATACCCCATATGTGGTTATAAACTGCTGCTTGGATACACCACAGGGCTCAGAATGACAGGAGTGCTACTTGGCATGTAGATTTTGGTTGATTGTTTTTTGGGCGCCATGTCGCATTTGCAGAGCCCCTGAGGTACCCGTACAGTAGAAACCCCTGAGATGTGACTCCATTTTGGAATCTATACCCCTCAGGGTAATCATCTAGGGGTGTACTGAGCATTTTGATCCCACAGGTGTTTCATAGATTGTATTAGAATGAGGCAGTGAAAATGAAAAATTATTTTTTTTCCCCAAAAATATGTCGTTTTGCACCCAATTTTTTTTCCACAAGGGGTAATATTAGAAAAAAACCACACATAATTTGTTACCCAATTTCTCCCGAGTACGGCAATACCCCATGTGTGGCCCTAAACTGCTGTTTGGGCACATGGCAGAGCTCAAAATGGAAGGAGTGCCATGTGGCTTTTAGAGCACCGATTTTGCTGGACTGGTGTATGGGCGCCATGTCGCATTTGCAGAGCGTTCTTAGGTACCAGAGTAGAGTGTAAAACCCTGAGAAGTGACCCCATTTTGTAAACTACACCCCTCAAGGCATTTATCATTTGCCTGGATATATGACAGGGCTTAGGCGTGAAAGGCGCATGTGAGACCTATTTTGGTGATTTTCGCAGCATTAGCCCACAACGGCAGGGCTCTGAGGTCAAATAGTAAAACAAACCCCCAAGTAGTGACCCCCATTTTGGAAACTGCACCCCTGAAGGTATTTTATTAACGGGTGTAGTGAGCATTTTGAGCACACAGGGTTTTTTTTTTCTATAATAAATGAATGCTCAGTGGATGGTGCAAAGTGAAAATTGCAAATTTCCACAGGTATATGCCATTTTAGTGCACAATATTTTGTGCCCAGTTCATGCCACTGAAGACAAATACCTCAAACTGTTAAGCGGGTTCTCCCGGGTATGGTGATGCCATATATGTGGACGTAAACTGCCCGTTGGGCACGCTGTGGGGCTCAGTAGGGAGAGGCGCCATTTGGCTTTTGGAGCGTGGATTTTGCTTAGTGGCAGTTTTGTTTGGGGTTTCGCTGGTATTTCAGTTATGATGTGGGGGCACATGTAATCTGTGCGGAGAACATCAGGGGCATAATAAGAGGGTGTAATAATGGGGTAAATAAATAATAATCCGCAGATATGTGGCCGGTGTCGCACTGATAAATGGTGCCAGATCTTATCCGCTTTTGGACACTCTGCACATTTTGCATCGCCATATTCTGAGTGCCAGAACATCTCTATTTTTTCTACACCGGAGGCATGTGAGGGCTTATTTGTTGCGGGACAATCTGTAGATTTCATTGATACCATTTTGGGGTACATACAATTTTTTTGATCACTTTGTATTTAATTTTTTTGGCAAGAAAGGTGACCAAAAACCTGCAATTCTGATGTTTTTTATAAAAAAAATTTACGGCGTTCGCCATGCGCTATTAATGACAATTTTACGTTATTTTGCGGGTCGGTACGATTACGGTGATACCAGATGTATATCGTTTCTCTTATGCTTTGCAGCGTCTGCACGATAAAATCACTTGTTTCAAATTAATTTTTTGTGTCACCAGATTCTGAGAGCCATAACTTTTTTATTTTTCCGTCAAAAAAGCTGCGGGAGGGCTTGTATTTTGCGGGACGGGCTTCAGTTTTTAATGGTATCATTTTGGGGTACATGCAACTTTTAGATCCCTTTTTTTATTCTGTTTTGCGAGGGGTAGTGACTAACAAACAGCGATTCTGGAATCGTTTTTTATTAAAAAAAATTACGGTGTTCACCGTACGGGTAAAATAGCGTGATATTTTTATAGTTTGGGTTGTTAAGGACGCGGTGATACCACATATGTGTACTTTTTTTTATGTTTTTCTGTTTTTCCTATAATAAAAGACTTATTATAGGAAAAAAGGCTGTTAGTGTTTTTTGCAACTTATTTTTTTCATGAAACAAATTTATTTTTTACTTTTTTACAACATTTTTATTAACTTGTTTTACCTTTTTTTTGTGTCTCACTAGGGAACTTGAAGGCATGAAGCCCTGATCGCTATTCTAATACACTGCACTACCTACATAGTGCAGTGTATTAGAGCTGTCAGCTATTCACTGACAGCAAGCCTATTAGGCTTCGCCTCCCGACGGGGCCTAATAGGCTTCCGTACTAGGAAGCGATTGTTAGGCTATGGTTGCCATAGCAAACATCGGAACACCCGCGTGTGCCGATGGTTGTCATTAGCAACCATAGCGTGCGGTCCAATCACTTAGATGCAGCGATAGCTGCATCTGAGGGTTTAATCGGCCGGATCGGAGCCTAGCTCCGGTCCTGGCCGTTAGAGCACGATGTCAGCTGTGACAAACAGCTGACACCCGTGCCCGTGGCAACCATCGTGGTTGCCGACAGGCTACAAGACACTTCGATGCATCGATCGCGTTGATCGATGCATCAAAGGGGTTAATCGGCCAGATCGGAGCCTAGCTCCGGTCCTGGCCGTTGCAGAGGGGTGCCGGACACTTGATTACCGGCGGTGATAGCGCTGGCTCAAGCTGAGCCAGCGCCATCACATACCTTACGTCATGGAGCTGTGATTGGTCAGTCTGCTTTGACTGACCAATGACAGTGATCGCCGGCAGGAGACTGCTGTGAATGGTCCCCTGCCGTCTTACTGTGCCGGTCAACTGTCATAAACAGTTGACGGCACAGTTCTGTCACCTTGTCATTTGACAGGGTGACAGTTTTTAGCCAGGACGCACCGGTACGTCCCTGTGCCTTAAAGCACTTCAATGCAGGACGTACCAGTGCGTCCTGGTGTGTTAGGGGGTTAAACCAGGTATTGGTACTTTTGGCAGTGTGGCAGGTGCCAAGTCCTGCTGGAAAATTAAATCAGCATCTCCATAAAGCTTGTCATCAGATGGAAGCATGAAGTGCTCGAAAATTTCCTAGTAGACGGCTGCGTTGACTCTGGACTTCATATAACACATTGGACCAGCACCAGCAGATTACATGGCTCCCCAAACCATCACTGACTGTGGAAACTTCACACGGGACCGCAAGCAACTTGGATTGAGTGCCTCTCCATTAATGCAAAATTTACTTTCATCTGAAAACAGGACTTTGGACCACTGAGCAACAGTGTTGGTCCACTGTGTTATATCAAGTCCAGAGTTAAAGGGGTTGTCCGAGATACCATCATATTTTCAATGAGTTTCAAGAGTTCATGTGTGCTGTTCTTGCTCGTCCTCGCTGACATCCTTACCTGTACTTGTGTTTCCTTGCTGACATTCTTCAAAGATGGTAAGCAAATGTTATCCCCCCATTATGTTTACACACATTTTACATTTCTTTTTTCTTTCCCTTTTCAAGTTTATAAACCTCTTCCTGTCTACCCTAACACTCGTCAACCCTCTTCTATCTCCTGTCTCTCTCCACTTACGTCCCCTCCGCTATTGTAAAGCATGTACTCCTCGACAGACCTGTGAAACTAAATGGCCGTTCTGTATCTCTGCCGGATTCTGCTCCCTCTGGGAGCCACAATAGCTCTAGGTACAGGTGGGGGAGGGGGAGTGTGACATCTACGGAGGTGGAGGATGACATCTACGAAGGTGGTGGATGACATCTACGCAGGTGGGGGTGGAAAAAAAATTCCTCCTCCTCACATGCACTTTGCGCTGTGCAGAGGAGTAATTTTTTTTGCACCCCAACAAAAAAAATAAATGTGCCGGTGCAGAAATTATAACTAGTAGACCGTGATAGTCATACGCAGGTGCCGTCCAAAATCACTGTGAACACGCACAGGTGCACTCACAGTGAACAACTAGATAGGCTGGGCGGGCACTAAAGAACAAGCACCCACAGAAACGACACGTCATCAGTGAAGTGTCGTATACCATCCGAGGTCTCTCTGGTCCGAGACCATGTGATGGGTATATGACATGACAGTGGAGGAGGCTGAAAACGTGACGTCGGAGGTCATGTGATGAGCAGGAAAAAGCAGCCAGAGTGGAGAACCGAAGCAAGATTGCAAGGGTAAGTCTTTTAAGAAATTGTAAATATGTGCAATGTGGTTGTAAAAGTTAAAAAAAATAAAAATCTCGGACAACCCCTTTAACGCAGCTGTCTACTAGGAAATTTTAGAACACTTCATGCTTCCCTCTGCTAACAAGCTTTATGGAGATGCTGATTTCATTTTCCAGCAGGACTTGGCACCTGCCCACACTGCCAAAAGTACCAATACCGGGTTTAATAACCACAGTATCACTGTGCTTGATTGGCCAGCAAACTTGCCTGACCTAAACCCCATAGAGAATCTATGGGGTATTGTCAAGAGTAGGGCCGGCTACAGGTTTATGTGGCCCTTGGGCAACACAGACTTAGTAGGCCCCTTTGCGGGAGAACTCACCGCGGCACTAAAATGGCAGAAAACGTCATTTTGTGCCCCCATATAGAAGTTAGGCCCTGTTTATACCCTTATATAGAAATTAGGCCCCCAGTTTGTACCCGCATAAATTTGTGCCCTCTGTAGATAGTGCCACACAGCACCCCTCCCTGGTAGTGCCACACAGCCCCCCTCCCTGGTAGTGCCACAAAGCCACCCTCCCTGGTAGTGCCACACAGCCTTTGGGGTTCCCTCTAGGAGTGGAATCCCTAGCCAGAGCATTGCCGACGCTCTGGCTGGGGATTTCGCTTTAGGAGAAGCCCCTGATGGCACTGTCCATATATGGAAATTTTTGTCAGAGGCAATCCCAGAGCCATACTACAGGCACTCTGCCTGGGACTCCTGCTCTGCTCCTGACATCACTGTTCATATATGGATAGTGATGTCCGGAGCAGAGCTCAAATCCCGGGCAAAATGGTAGTAAAGCCTCTGCTATGGTACTCTGGCTCTGGGGAAGCCCCTGACATCACTGTCCATATACGGCTAGTGATGTCAGGGACAACCCCAGAGCCAAAGTTCCGGGCAGAGCACTGCTAGCTCTCTGCTTGGGACACAGCTCTGCTCCTGACAACACTGTCCATATATGGACAGTGATGTCAGGGGTTCCCGAGAGACAGAGTGCCGGAGCAGAGCCGCTTCTAGCGCGCTGCCTGGGATGCCTTCTCTCCTCCTGACACCACTGTCCATATATGGACAGTGATATCAGGGGCTTCCCCAGAGATGGAGTCCCGAAGCAGAGCCGCTTCTAGCGCTCTGCCTGGGACTCCTCCTCTCCTCTTGACATCACTGTCCATATATGGACAGTGATATCAGGGGCTTCCCCTGAGATGGAGTCCCGGAGCAGAGCCGCTTCTAGCGCTCTGCCTGGGACTCCTCCTCTCCTCCTGACATCACTGTCCATATATGGACAGTTATGACAGCAGCGTCAGCACCCGGTGGCCGAGTTGGCCCCCCCAAGGGCAGTTGTCCCCGGCACTTGGCCGGTTTCGCTGGGTGCTGACGTCAGCCCTGGTCAAGAGGAAGATGAGAGACACCAGACCCAACAATGCTGATGAACTGAAGGCCGCTATCAAAGCAACATGGACGCTTCCATAACACCTCAGCAGTGCCACAGGCTAATCACCTTCATGCCACGCCGCATTGATGCAGTAATTCATGCAAAAGGAGCCCCGACCTAGTATTGAGGGCATATACTGTACATACTTTTCGGTATTAAAAATCATTTTTGAAATTGGGCTTATATAATATTCTAATTTTCTGAGACACTCAATTTTTGGTTTTCATCAACTGTTATTAACTATGTCAACTTCATCAACTATGTGCCATAATCATCAACATTAAAAGAAAAAAATGCTGGAAATAGATCACTCTGTATGTAGTGAATCTATATAATATATGAGTTTCACTTTTTGAATTGAATTACTGAAATAAATGAACTTTTTGCTGATATTCTAATTCAATGAGAAGGACTAGTATATTTCCATTAATTCACAATCCATAATACTATCATAATATGTAACCAATACAATTCAAATAATAGAAAATAATTAACATAGGAGGTTGGCACTCACCCTAGGAGATCTAACATTACATATGTTCGTATGTTTTTTAATTTGTTATTGCGCCAGTGCTCCCTGTGGTGGGATTCAAATTTTTAGACACGTCGCGTGTTTTGTCATCGCGAATTATTCTAATAATCAAATAAAACAATTAGAGTATTCGAATATTCCAAATACACCCTATATTAAAGTGGACTCTAAATAAAGAAATTCCCTGTCCAGAATGGTTAGCTGGGGGGATATGATTAACCCCTTCCCGCCCCTTGGCGTAAATGCACGTCCACGTCCTGGGCGTGCAGTTACGTCCGCGCTTTAACAGTTAACTGCCTCGCGGCGCTACACGGCAGCGGCGGTTAACTGTGCAGGGTGTCAGCCCTGCTCTCCCCGTTGCCTATCAGCGGCCTGTCGCCGCTGAAATCGTCAATTAACCCCTTTGATGCGGTGGTCGATTGCGATCACCACATTGAAGAGGTTTACAGCGGATCGGCAGCACCCCACATGCATTTGCAGGGGCTGGCGATCCTTATCATGGCAACCAGAGGCCAGACAATGACCCGGGTTGCCATGTACGGAAGCCTCGGAGGAGCAGCCTCCGGCCATTCCTCCGATGCGTCCTGTCAGTGTGACAGTTACGTCACAATGACAGTTAGAACAAATTACACTACGTGTGTAGTGTAATGTGTTCTAGCAGCGATCAGAGCTGCAAGTCTAAGTGTCCCCTAGTGGGACAAGTGAAAAAAGTAAAAAAAAGATAATAAAAATGTTTTGAAAAAGTGTAAAAATAAAAGTTAGAAGTGACATAAACAAAGAATGCTTTTTTTCCTATAAGTCTTTTATTATAGGAAAAAAATTAACACGTTAAAAAAAGTACACATATTTGGTATCACCGCGTTCGTAACGACCCCATCTATAAAACTGTAGTATTATCTTTCCCGCACGGTGAACACCGCGAAAAAAATAAACGAAAAACAGTGCCCGAATCACAATTTTTGGGTTACCAACCCTCCCAAAATATACACTAAAAAGTGATCAAAAAGTCGCATGTATGCCAAAATGGTACCAATACAAACTACAACCAGTCCCGCAAAAAAACAAGCCCTTACACCGCTTTTTTGACTGAAAAATAAAAAAGTTATCACTCTCAGAATATGGTGACACAAAAAATAATTTATTTTATAAATAAGTGATTTTATTGCACAAACGCTGCAAAACATAAAAAAATTATATACATATGGTATCGCCGTAATCGTATCGACCCGCAGAATAAAGTAAAATGGTCATTTATAGCCTAGGGTGAAGGCCATAAAAAAAAGAATAAAAAACATTGTCAGAATTGATGGTTTTTGGTCACCTTGCTTGCCAAAAAACTGAATAAAACGTGATCAAAAAAATTTCTGGTACCCCAAAATGGTATCAATGAAAACTACAGATTGTCCCGCAATGAATAAACCCTCACACAGCTCCGGTGGAGAAAAACTAAAAAAAGTTCTGCCTCTCAGAATATGGCGGTGCAAAATGTGCAGAGTGTTCCAAAAGCAGATAAGATTGGGCGCCATTTATCAGTGCGACACCGGCCACATATCTGCGGATTATTATTTATTTACTGCATTATTATACCCTCTTATTATACCCTGATGTACCCCGCACAGATAACATATACCATGATGTACCCCGCACAGATAACATGTGCCCCCACATTATAAACTGAAACACCAGTAAAACCCCAAACAGAACAACTACCAAGCTACATCTGCGCCCCAAAAGCCAAATGGCGCTCCCTCCCTTCTGAGCCCTGCAGCGTGCCTAAACACCAGTTTACGTCCACAGATATGGCATCGCCATACCCGGGAGAACCCGGTTAATATTTTATGAGGTATTTGTCTTCAGTGGCACAAACTGGGCATAACATGTAGTGCACTAAAATGGCATATGAGTGGAAAATTGTAATTTTCACTCTGCACCATCCGCTGCACATTAACCCCTTCACGCACCACGACATAGCATGTCGTAGTGTGGGGGGTTGATGTATGGAGCGTCTCACGTGAAAAATAAAGAATTTAAAACAGCAAAATCGCTGTTTTTTGGTCACCTTCGCTCTACCTAAAAATGTAATAAAAAGTGCTCAAAAAGTTGTATGTACCAAAAAATGGTACCAAAAAAAACGACCGCTCGTCCCTCAATAAATAAGCCCTCATACCGCTCTATTGACTGAAAAATAAAAAAGTTATGGCTCTTGGAACGCGGGGAGGAAAAAACGAAAAAGGAAAATAAAAATCAGTCCAGAAAGGGTTAATTACTTTCTAATGAAAAACCATTTATGACCACACGTGGGGTATTGCCGTACTCGGGAGAAATTGCTTTACCAATGTTGGGCAGCTTTTTCCCCCTTTATCCTTTGTGAAATTGAAAAAATGCAACATTTTAGTGGAAGAAATGTTGATATTCATTTTCACGGCCTAATTCTAATAAATCCTGCAAAAGACTTGTGGGGTCTAAATGCCCACTATATCCCTAGATACATTCTTTAAGTGGTGTAATTTCCACTTTTGGGGGGTTTCCACTGTTTTGGCCTCTCAGGGGCTTTGCAAATGCGACATGGCACCCAAAAACGATTTCAGCTAAATTTGAGCTCCAAAAGCCAAATAGCGCTCCTTCCCTTCGGAGCCTTGCTGTGGGTCCAAACAGCAGTTTATTACCACATATGGCATATTTCCGTAATCGGGAGAAATTGTTTTACAAATGTTGGGGTGCTTTTTCGCCTTTATTACTTGTAAAAATTAAAAATGGCTACCTTTGTTCAGAAAAAAAGTAGATTTTTACCTTTACAGAATAATTCCAATGAATTCAGCAAAACAACTGTGGGGTCAAAATGCTAAATTTACCCCTAGAAAAATTCCTTGATGAGTGTAGTTTCCAAAATGGGGTAACTTTTGGGGGGTTTCCACTATTTTGTTCCCTCCAGTGCATTTCAAACGCGACACGGCACTGAAAACTATTCCAGCAAAATCAGAATTTCAAAATCCAAATGGTGCTCCTTCCCTTCTGAGTCCTGCTGTGGGTCCAAACAGCAGTTTATTACCACATATGGGGTATTGCTATAATCGGTAGAAATTGCTTTACATATGTTGTGGTGTTTTTTCTCTTTTATTCCTTAAAAAAAGTAAAAATTTCTACGTTTTTTTTCAGAAAAAAAAGTAGATTTTCATCTGCACATACTAATTCAAATAAATTTGCAAAAAAACTGTGGGTTCAAAATGCTAACTATACCCCTAGATAAATTTCCTGAGGGGTGTAGTTTCCAAAATGAGGTCACTTTTGGGGGTCTTTATTGTTTTGGCCCCACAAGACCTCTTCAAACCTGACATGGTACCTAAAATATACGCTAAAAAACTAGGTGCTCCTTTGCTTCTGAGGCCGGTGTTTCAGTAAATTAGCGCACTAGGGCCACATGTGGGATATTTCTAAAAACTGCAGAATCTGGGCAATAAATAATAAGTTACATTTCTCGGGTAAAACCTTCTGTGGTATAGAATAAAATGTATTACAAATGAATTTTGTAAAAAAAATAATGAAATTTATAACTTTCACCTCTACTTTGCTTTAATTCCTGTGAAACGCCTAAAGGGTTAAAACACTTTCTGAATGCTGTTTTGAATACTTTGAGGGGTGATTTATGGGGACTTTCTAATATATAAGGCCCTCAAAGCCACTTCAGAACTGAACTGGTCCTTGTAAAAATTGCCAAATTTGAGAAATCGCTGCTAAAGTTGTAAGTCTTGTAGCGTCCTAGAAAAATAAAAGAATGTTCAAAAAACGATGCCAAACTAAAGTAGACATATGGGAAACGTTAACTAGTAACTATTTTGTGTGGTATTACTATCTGTTTTACAAGCAGATACATTTAAATTTAGACAAATGCTAATTTTTGCAAATTTTCTCCAAATCTTGGTGTTTTTTACAAATAAATATTGAATTTATCAACCACATTTTTCACTAACATAAAGTACAATATGTCACGAGAAAACAGTCTCAGAATCGCTTGGATAGGTAAAAGCATTCCGGAGTTATTACCACATAAAGTGACACATGTCAGATTTGAAAAATCGGCTTCGTCCTGAAGGCCAAAACAGGCTCAGTCCTGAAGGGGTTAACTTATATAAATATATGAATGGCACATACAAAAAATATGGTGAAATCTTGTTCCATGTAAAACTCCCTCAAAAAACAAGGGGGCACTCCCTCTTTCTGGAGAATAAAAGGTTCAATCTTCAGAGACGACAAGCCTTCCTTGATGTAAGAACTGGGAAGCTATGGAATAGCCTATCGCAGGAGCTGGTCACAGTAGCTACAGTAGATGCCTTTAAAAAGGCTTAGATAATTTCCTAGAACGAATAAATATTAGCTCCTATGTGTAGAAATTTTTCCATTCCCTTTCCCATTCTTTGGTTGAAGTTGATGGACATGTGTCTTTTTTTAAACCGTATTAACTATGTAACTATGTTACTGCATTTCCACACTATGTATACACTACCGTTCAAAAGTTTGGGGTCACCCAGACAATTTTGTGTTTTCCATGAAAACTCACACTTATATTTATTAAATGAGTTGCAAAATGACTAGAAAATATAGTCAAGACATTGAAAAGGTTAGAAATAATGATTTTTATTTCAAATAATTTTCTCCTTCAAACTTTGCTTTCGTCAAAGAATGCTCCATTTGCAGCAATTACAGCATTGCAGACCTTTGGCATTCTAGCTGTTAATTTGCTGAGGTAATCGGGAGAAATTTCACCCCATGCTTCCAGAAGCCCCTCCCACAAGTTGGATTGGCTTGATGGGCACTTCTTGCGTACCATACGGTCAAGCTGCTCCCACAACAGCTCTATGGGGTTCAGATCTGGTGACTGCGCTGGCCACTCCATTACAGATAGAATACCAGCTGCCTGCTTCTCCCCTAAATAGTTCTTGCATCATTTGGAGGTGTGCTTTGGGTCATTGTCCTGTTGTAGTATGAAATTGGCTCCAATCAAGCGCTGTCCACAGGGTATGGCATGGCGTTGCAAAATGGAGTGATAGCCTTCCTTATTCAAAATCCCTTTTACCTTGTACAAATCTCCCACTTTACCAGCACCAAAACAACCCCAGACCATCACATTACCTCCACCATGCTTGACAGATGGCATCAGGCACTCTTCCAGCATCTTTTCAGTTGTTCTGCACCTCACAAATGTTCTTCTGTGTGATCCAAACACCTCAAACTTCGATTCGTCTGTCCATAACACTTTTTTCCAATCTTCCTCTGTCCAATGTCTGTATGCTTTTGCCCATATTAATATTTTCCTTTTATTAGCCAGTCTCAGATCTGGCTTTTTCTTTGCCACTCTGCCCTGAAGGCCAGCATCCCGGAGTCGCCTTTTCATTGTAGACGTTGACACTGGCGTTTTGCGGGTACTATTTAATGAAGCTGCCAGTTGAGGACCTGTGAGGTGTCTATTTCTCAAACTAGAGACTCTAATGTACTTGTCTTGTTGCTCAGTTGTGCAGCGGGGCCTCCCACTTCTCTTTCTACTCTGGTTAGAGCCTGTGTGTGCTGTCCTCTGAAGGGAGTAGTACACACCGTTGTAGGAAATCTTCAGTTTCTTGGCAATTTCTCGCATGGAATAGCCTTCATTTCTAAGAACAAGAATAGACCGTCGAGTTTCACATGAAAGCTCTCTTTTTCTAGCCATTTTGAGAGTTTAATCGAACCCACAAATGTAATCCTCCAGATTCTCAACTATCTCAAAGGAAGGTCAGTTTTATAGCTCCTCTAAACAGCAAAACTGTTTACAGCGGTGCTAACATAATTGCAAAAGGGTTTTCAAGTGTTTTCTAATCATCCATTAGCCTTCTAACACAGTTAGCAAACACAATGTACCATTAGAACACTGGAGTGATGGTTGCTGGCCTCTATACACCTATGTAGATATTGCATTAAAAACCAGACGTTTGCAGCTAAATTAGTCATTTAGCACATTAACAATGTATAGAGTGTATTTCTGATTAATGTAATGCTATCTTCTTAAATTTCTAAGTGACCCTAAACTTTTGAACGGTAGTGTATACCTACATAAGCATACATACCTACCTACCAACTCATTATATTAAACTCGCCCATTACGTATAGACCTATATGCGCACATTCAATATCCTAAGCGTGCTCAGCCAATTTAGTTAGACTGTGCATTGTGAGAAGGATGGAGGACAGTGCGGCATGCTCAGTAAACCGCGACAAATCTCCCAGCTAATGCAGATATGGTGCCAGAACCAAGCTCAGTACATAAATATAACACCAGAACCAAGCTCAGTACATATATACGGATCCAGAACAAAGCTCAGTACAACGCCAAAACCAAGTTTAGTACATATATACATCATAAAAACCAAGCTCACTACATATATATAACACCGGAACTAAGCTCAGTAGATAAATACAGCACCAGAACAAAGCTCAGTACATAAATACAACACCAGAACCAAGTTCAGTACATATATACATCATAACAACCAAGCTCACTACATATATACAACACCGGAACAAAGCTCGATACATAAATACAGCACCAGAACAAAGCTCAGTACATATATACAGCACAAGAACAAGCTCAGTACATATATACAACACCAGAACCAAGCTCAATACATAACTACAGCACCAGAACAAAGCTCAGTACATATATACAGCACCAGAACAAGCTCAGTACATATATACAACACCAGAACCAAGCTCAATACATAAATACAGCATCAGAACAAAGCTCAGTACATATATACAGCACCAGAACAAAGCTCAGTACATATATACAACACCAGAACCAAGCTCAGTACATAAATACAGCACCAGAACAAAACTCGGTACAAATATACAGCTCCAGACCAAGCTCAGTACATATATACAGCACCAGAACCAAGCTGAGTACATATATACAGCACCAGAACCAAGCTCAGTACATAAATACAGCAACAGAAGAAAGCTCAGTACATATATACAGCACCAAAGGGAATCTCAGTGTCACGATCACAGGGTATGTGGACCCACTAGGCCGCTCCGCCGTAGCGGAGAGGCAGCTGGCCTAGTCACAGTCTATACAAAAGTCTATATCAGTTCGTAACACACGGGTACCTGAACTAGTCCTGACAGTGGCTGTGGCTTCAGCACGGATGGAGGTAGGTACAGCAGGTTGCGCCAGTTGTGGCGGACAGTACTAGGCAGTGGACGTGGCAAAAGACACTGGATGTGGCAGAAAACACTGGACGTGGCAAATGACACAGGACATGGCAAACAACAGCAGTTGCAGTAGGGCATGACTCTAACACTAAGAGGCTCAGAAACGAGAACACAGCACGGGATACAGGATACGGGTAACGGGGCACGGGCAACAACTGGAACTGGAAACACTAAGGGACCATTTGCAAGACAGACTTGGGATACACTAACGACGCTCAGGCAAGGATCAGAAGGGCGGGACCCTTCTTATAGTCCAGGAAATCATGTGTAGTTGATGATGATGATTGCTCACATGTGTGCGCGCTGTCCCTTTAAGACCGAGCGCGCGCACGCACCCTTTGGGACACAGCGGACCGGAGCGGAATTGAGCGCTAGCGTCTCCTAGGAAGGAGATGCGAGCCAGCGCTCGCTGATCCATGGCTGCGTGCGTCGGGATGTGAGTAAACCCGACCGTCCGTGGCCATGGACGCTACACTCAGTACATATATACAACTCTAGAACCAAGCTCAATACATGTGTATATGTTTTGAGGTTGGTTGTTATGATGTATATATGTACTGAGCTTGGTTTTGGTGCTTTATATATGTACCGAGTTTGGTCCTGGTGCTGTATTTATATGCTGAGCTTGGTTCTGGAGTGGTATATATATATGTACTGAGCCTCTCTTTGGTACCGTATATATGTATTGAGCTTGGTTGTTATGATGTACTGTATATAACTCCAGATCCAAGCTCAGTACATATATACAGCACCACAACAAAGCTCAGTACATATATACAGCACCACAACAAAGCTCAGTACATATATACAGCACAAGCACAAATACAGCTCACTGCAGAGTTCATTTGCAAATTCAGTGTAACCCCTGCCATATAAGTTTGTACAGCATAAAACTACGTCTCCCAGTATAGCCCAAATAATGGTAAGGATATGCTGGAAGTTGCTGTTTCACAAAAATGAACGATACACCCATCATCTCGTTGCGGATCATACAGTGACTACAGTACTGATCAGTCGCAGGAAGATCAAACATTTACATTTAGTGACTCACAGAATTTAACCCCTTAATGACCAGCCTATTTTAAACCTTACTGACCAAGCTATTTTTTACGTTTTTCCATCGTCGCATTCCAAGAGCTATAACTTTTTTATTTTTGCATCTACATAGCTGTATAAGGTCTTGGTTTCTGCAGGGCAAGTTTTATTTTTTAACCGCACCATGTTGAGGTACATAGAATGTATTGATTAACTTTTATTAACTTTTTTTGGGGGGGAATAGAAAAAAAACTGAAATTTCGCCACACTTTTTTTGCATCCTAAATCTACGCTGTTTATCGTGTGGTATAAATAACACAATAGCTTATTCAGCAGGTTGTTACGATTGCAACTATACCAAATTTGTATAGATTTTGTATGTTTTACTACTTTTACACAGTAAAAACACTTTTTTTTTTTAAATTATTTATTTTTGTGTCTCCATATTTGAAGAGCAATAACTTTTTTACTTTTCCGCCGATGCAGTTGTATGAGGGCTTCTTTTTGCGGGACGACTGTTTATTTTTGTTTTTATTGGTACCATTTTGGAGTAGATGCGACTTTTTGATCACTTGTTATCACATTTCTTTTTAAGGCAATATTCACAGAAAACAGCAATTTTTCCATTGTTTTTTATATTATTGTTTACAGCGTTCACCGTGCGGGTTAAATAATGTAACAGCTTTATTGTCGGGGTCGTTAAGGACGCAGCAATATCAAATATGTGTAACTTTTTTACTTTATTATGTTTTTTTAATAGTAAACCATTTTGTCAGGGGAAAAGTGGGTTTTTCATAATTTTTTTTAATTAACTTTATAAAAAATTGTTGTTTTACTAGTCCCACTATGGGACTTTAATATGCAATCCTCCGATCGCTTTTATAATACACTGCCATACTGATGTATTGCTGTGTATTACTGCCTGTCCGTTTAAAACGAACAGGCATCTGCTAGGCCATGCCTCTGGCAGGCATTCACTACATTAGGCCCTTATTAGGCCTTTATTAGGCCCCCGGCTGCCATCGGAGACACAGACACTCGGCGATCTTATCGCCAGGTGCCAGTGGGATGAGAGGGAGCTCCCTCCCTCTCTCCAAAACCACTCAGATGCGGCGCTTGCTATTGAGCACCGCATCTGAGGGGTTAAACGGGTGAGATCGATTCTGATATTGATCTCACCCGTTCGAGCAGGGATGCCCCAAGCCCCATGCCCTCAGCTACCTCCGCTTATGCATCAGAATAAAGCCCATTAGTGGCCATCGTGAAAAGGCGTATTGGCGGTCACAAACGGGTTAAGGCACTTGTTTAGTAACTTGTTTAGTAAACTTTGCTATACTTTTCTTATTAACCCCTTCCAGACATTTGTCGTAAGTATACGTCATGGAAAGCCAGTGCTTCCTGCAAAATGTCGTATACTTACGACAAATGTTTGGCACCGGCTCAGAAGCTGAGTCGGTGCCATAATCGCCGGATCTCAGCTGTATCTGACAGCTGACATCTGACTGTAATGGCGGGGACCGAAATTAGCTTAGATCCCCGCCATTAACCCCTTAAGTGCAGCGCTCAAACGCGAGTGCTGCACTTAAGGTGTTTGCAGCTCATCGGAACCCTAGCAATGAATTTGCCAGGGTTCCGGTGGCTGCAATGGCAACCGGAGGCCTAATACTGGCCTCCCGATCTGCCTAGCATGGAAGCCGGTCAAGATCCGCCCGGTGGCGGAGCCTGATCGGCTTCCGTAGCCGCCGGCAAGATGGCGCCGGCTCAGGAGCCGATCCGGCGTCATCAGCGGTGGAAGTCAGCTGTATGTTACAGCTGGCATCCACCTGTAACGGCAGGAACCGGAGCTAGCTCCGATCCCTGCCATTAACCCCTTCGATGCAGCAATCGAAAGCGATTGCTGCATCGTAGCGGTTACTAGCAGATCGCCAGCTATGACAGGCAATCGGGACTGGCGACTGCTGTTATAGCAACAGGAGACACAATGGTCTCCTGCTCTGCCATTACGGATGCTGATTAGGCCCCGCCGGGAGGCGAAGCCTAATCGGCTTGCTGTCAGTGAATAACTACTATGTAGGTAGTGCAATGTATTATAAAAAAAAAAAATCTGACCGTTGGATCTTCATGTCCCCTAGTGGGACTTGAGAAAAATATAAAAAAAGTATAAAAAAGTGTAAAAAAAAGTGAAAACAATAAAAGTTTGAAAACAATAAAAGTTTCAAGTAATAAAATAAAACACAATCCCCCTTTTACACTTATCAAGTCCTTTATTATTGAAAAATAATAATAAACCATACATATTTGGTATTGCCGTGACCGTAACGACCTGAGGTATCAAAATATTATATTATTTATTGCACGCGGTGAACAGCGTAAAAAAAAACCGTAAAAAACGTTACCAGAGTTTCTGTTTTTTGGTCACTTTGCCCTACGAATATTTGAATAAAAAGTGATCAAAAAGTCGCACATATCCAAAAATGGTACCTATGAAAACTATAGCTCGTCCCGCAAAAAACAAGCCCTCATACAGCTCCGTCGACAAAAAAATTAAAAAGTTATGGTTCTCACAACTTGGCGACAGAAAAAATACATTCTTTTTACAAAAGTTATTTTATTGTGCAAATAGTTGTAAAACATAAAAAAGTTCTATCAATTAGGTATCGCCGGAATCGTACTGACCCGCAGAATAAAGTTAACATGTAATTTATAACACATGGTGAACGCTGTATAAAGAAAACTAAAAAAGCTGTGCCAGAATTGCGTTTTTTTGTTTACCTGGTATCCCAAAAAAATAGGATAAAAGGTGATCAAAAAGTTGCATGTACCCCAAAATGGTACCAATAATAACTACAGCTCGTCCAACAACAAACCAACCTTCATACCACTATGTCTATGAAAAATAAAATTAGTTAAGGCTCCAATAAGTCAGGAAATAAAAAATATGCAGTTGTGCAGGTCCGAGGGGAACATTTCTTCTGTTTCAAGAGGCGATTTATCAAGGACCTAAAATTAGGGAACCAGGAAGGGGAGAGCCCAAACATATCCGCTGGAAGCGACGGTGCCCGTATTATACCCGGACAACACCTTCCCAGCAAAATTCCCCAAACTGCAAAGGTGTGGAGTGTGGACCAAAAGGGGGATAAAAAAGGACGCCATTTATCACTGCGACACCAGCCTGTGCAGAAAGGATTGCTTCACAGCGTAACACACATCTATGGATTTTTTTTTTTATCCCATTATTATACCACCTGACTATGCCCCTTATATACTCCGCCCGGCTTACATTTACCCCCACATTATAAATGGAAACACCAGCAATACTCAAACAAATCTACTACCAAGCAAAATTCGCTCTGTAAATGGTGCTCCCTCCGCTCTGAACCCTACAGCGTGCCCAAACAGCAGTTTCCTTCCACATATATGGCATCGTCATACCCAGGAGAACCCTTTTAACAATTTTTGGGGTGTGTATCTCCAGGGTCATAAGCTGGGCATGACATATTTGCCACTGAATGGCATATCTAGAGGAAAATATAAATATTTAATTTGCACTATCCGCAGCACAATCATTTATGGAAAAGACCTGTTGGGTGGAAATGCCCACTACACCCCTTAATAAATGCCTTAAGGGGTGCAATTTCCATAATGGGGGTCACTTCTCAGGGGTTTCTTTTTATTATTTCACATCTGAGCCTCTGCAATTCTGAACCAATACTTTTTAAAGCGCCAAATTAGGCCTCAATTTGACATGGTACGCTTTCACTCCTGAGCCTGGTCGAATGTCCAGGCAAAAGATTAGTGCCCCATGTAGGGTGTGTCTAAAACCAGGAAACCGAGCATAATAATTGGAGAGCTGTCTTGTTATGGTGGCACAAGCTGGGCACCATATATTGGCATATGTATGGAAAAAATCCCATTTTCACTCTGCAACATCGAGTGCACACTAATTTCTACAAAACTCCTGCAGGGTTAAAATGCTCACTACACCCCTAGCTAAATGCATTGAGGGGTGTAGTTTCCAAAATTGGGTCCACAGACGCCCAGAAACCAATCCAGCGACATCTGCACTCCAAATGGCTGTCCTTCCCTTCTGAGCCCTGCCATTTGTCCAAACAGCAGTTTATGACCACATATGGGGTATTGCCGTACTCGGGAGAAATTGCTTTATTTTCGGGTTCTTTTTTTCCTTTATTTGTTGAGAAAATTAAAAAATTTGCGCTAAAGCTACGTCTTATTGAAGAAAAAGGATTGTTTTTATTTTCACTGCCCAATTCTAATAAATTCTATGAAACATCTGTGGGGTCAAAACGCTCACTACACCCCTAGATGAATTCCTCAAGAGGTCTAGTTTCCTATATGGAGTCACGTTTTGGGCGTTTTCATTGTTTTGTCCCCTCAGGGGCTTTGTAAATTTGACCTGGCCTCCACAAACCATTCCTGCTAAATGTGATCTCCAAAAGCCAAATAGTGCTCTTTCCCTTCTAAGCCCCGCCATGTGTGCAAACAGCCGGTTATTACCACATGTGGGGTATTGTTTTACTCGGGAGAAATTGCTTTACAAATTTTATGGTGCTTTTTCTCCTTCAGTCCTTGTGGAAATGAGAAACAATTTGCTAAACCTACATTTTCTTTGAAAAAATTTAGATTGTCATTTTCAGGGCCTGATTCCAATAATTTATGCAAATAACCTGCAGGGTCAAAACGCTCACTATACCCCTAGATAATTTCCTCACTGGGTGTAGTTTCCAAAATGGGGTCACTTGTGGGGGGTTTCCACTGTTTTGTCCCCTCAGGGGCTTTGTAAATGTGACCTGGCCTCCGCAAACCATTCCTGCTAAATTTGAGCTCCAAAAGCCAAATAGCGCTCTTTCCCTTCTCAGCCACGCCGTGTCTCCAAACAGCCGTTTATTACCACATGTGGGGTATTGTTTTACTCGGGAGAAATTGCTTTACAAATTTTATGGTGCTCTTTCTCCTTCAGTCCTTGTGGAAATGAGAAAAAATTAGCTAAACCTACCTAGCAGGTGTTTTGTAGAAATTAGTGTTCACTCGATGTTGCAGAGTGAAAATTGTATTTTTTCCATAGATATGCCAATATGTGGTGCCCAGCTTGTGCCACCATAACAAGACAGCTCTCTAATTATTATGCTGGGTTTCCTGGTTTTAGAAACACCCTACATGGGGCACTAATCTTTTGCCTGGACATTCGACCAGGCTCAGGAGTGAAAGCGTACCATGTCAAATTGAGGCCTAATTTGGCGCTTTAAAAAGTATTGGTTCACAATTGCAGAGGCTCAGATGTGAAATAATAAAAAGAAACCCCTGAGAAGTGACCCCCATTATGGAAATTGCACCCCTTAAGGCATTTATTAAGGGGTGTAGTGAGCATTTCCACACCACAGGTCTTTTCCATAAATGATTGCGCTGCGGATAGTGCAAATTAAATATTTATATTTTCCTCTAGATATGCCATTCAGTGGCAAATATGTCATGCCCAGCTTATGACCCTGGAGACACACACCCCAAAAATTGTTAAAAGGGTTCTCCTGGGTATGACGATGCCATATATGTGGAAGGAAACTGCTGTTTGGGCACGCTGTAGGGTTCAGAGCGGAGGGAGCACCATTTGGCTTTTGGAGACTGGATTTTGCTTGGTAGTAGATTTGTTTGAGTATTGCTGGTGTTTCCATTTATAATGTGGGGGTACATGTAAGCCAGGCGGAGTATATAAGGGGCATAGTCAGGTGGTATAATAATGGGGTAAAAAAATAATAACATAATCCATAGATGTGTGTTACGCTGTTAAGCAATACTTTCTGCACAGGCTGGTGTCGCACTGATATATGGCGTCCTTTCTTCCCCTTTTGGTCCACACTCCGCACCTTTGCAGTTTGGGGAATTTTGCTGGGAAAGTGTTGTCCTGGTATAACACGGGCACCGTCGCTTCCAGCGGATATGTTTGGGCTCTCCCCTTCCTGGTTCCCTAATTTTAGGTCCTTGATAAATCGCGTCTTGAAACAGAAGAAATGTTCCCCTAGGACCTGCACAACTGCATATTTTTTATTTCCTGACTTATTGGAGCCTTAACTAATTTTGTTTTTCATAGACGTAGTGGTATGAGGGCTGGTTTGTTGTGGGACGAGCTGTAGTTATTATTGGTACCATTTTGGGTACATGCAACTTTTTGATCACCTTTTATCCTATTTTTTGGGATGCCAGGTAAACAAAAAACCGCAATTCTGCCACAGCTTTTTTAGTTTTTTTTATACAGCGTTCACCATGCGTTATAAATTACATGTTAACTTTATTCTGTGGGTCAGTACGATTCTGGCGATACCTCATTTATAGAACTTTTTTATGTTTTACAACTTTTTGCACAATAAAATTACTTTTGTAAAAAGAATGCATTTTTTCTGTCGCCAAATTGTGAGAACCATAACTTTTTAATTTTGTTGTCGACGGAGCTGTATGAGGGCTTGTTATTTGCGGGACGAGCTATAGTTTTTATAGGTACCATTTTTGGATATGTGCGACTTTTTGATCACTTTTTATTCCAATATTCGTAGGGCAAAGTGACCAAAAAACAGAAACTCTGATAAAGTTTTTTAAGTTTTTTTTTTTACGCTGTTCACCGCGTGCAATAAATAATATAGTATTTTGATACCTCAGGTCGTTATGGTCGCGGCGATACCAAATACGTATGGTTTATTATTATTTTTCAATAATAAAGGACTTGATGAGGGTAAAAGGGGGATTGTGTTTTGTTTTATTTTATTACTTGAAACTTTTGTGGTTTTCAAACTTTTATTTTTTGCACTTTTTTTTACACTTTTTTTTACACCTTTTCTCAAGTCCCACGAGTGGACTTGAAGGTCCAACTGTCAGATTTTTTTTTTCTAATACATTGCACTACCTATGTAGTGCAATGTATTAGATCTGTCAGTCATTCACTGACAGCTAGCCGATTAGGCTTCGCCTCGGCTGTAATGGCAGAGCAGGAGGCCATTGTGTCTCCTGTTGCCATAGCAGCAGTCGCCAGTCTTGATTGCCTGTCAGGGCTGGCGATCTGATAGTAACCGCTACGATGCATACTTTGTATGGGAGCACGCAGGGATGGGATCCGGCCGGTTCGCCCTCTTTCCCCCTGAACCGGTTGTTAAAATTGCAGCCGGGTGAAGTGGGAATCCGGAGCCGGCCTTCTGCACTCAATTGTATTCACGTCCTTAGGACGCAGATATAATTGAGTTGACTAGCGCTGCCCTGTGAAGCATGACTCGCCATTCAGCGCTTTAGTGATGATCAAAACGAAAAAGCAGCATGAATCAATATACCCAGATATAAAGTAAATTAGATATATATAAGGTTCAATGGGTATATTCAAAGGGTGTTAAACCCAAAGAGCATCACAACTGAATATATGTAAAGAATGGATGCTGAGAAACGAAGAGGTAGTGAAAAATACAAAAATACTTTATTGACATGAGATATATAATACAATAATAATAAAGAATCCATAGACCAACAGTTAAAACAAGGAAACTCAACTGGGAATAACCCAAATATGAACAAATGAGATATGTGTGGGTCCCCCACTGAAATAGTAAGTATAGCTAGTACAAGTGAGTATAATTGACTATAATGTAAGTTTGTAAATGATAGTACCCAATAGATGTCAATGGTCAACAAGAATCAACAATTGAAACATGTGCAGTTATGGCCCAATGGCACAATGTAAAACATAATATAGACACAAATAATGACTAGCAGATTCAAACAGTGGATAATGTTTGGTCAGTGTACAGACAAGGTACTGGGCGACATACATAAACTATGCAAGTAAAATGGTTAAACATGCATAGAAGAAATGAGAGAGATATGTTTAGAAAAATAAATGGAACATAGTATGAAGTACTAACATACCCATGGTGAAAAACGGGAAGAGCCACAGTTGAGATCCACCCCAACGCGCGTTTCGGCGCAAATGCCTTCATCTGGGGGTGGTGTTGGATTGAAGTCAGGGACTATTTATGTAGGAACAGACCAATGACCAGAGTCTGTTGCACCTGATATAGGTGCTGGATGATAAGATTGTCCTCCCTGTATACTTACAGGTCGCTGTCTCGTTGGACGGCAGAGAGGCCACGCCCACGAAAGCGTCAGCCGCGACAAGCCGGAGCCAGAAGCACGTGACCGCGTCAAGGAGACCCGGTCACGTGGATCAAGCAACCTGACATGTCACAAGTGACGAAAACGGGGGCCGGCCTCCAACCACCAACGAGAGAGCGACACAGGGAATGAAGCAAGACAAAGTAGTGCTGATAAAAGGTTTAGCGTAAGAGGCAATTTACACACATACAGTGCATAGATAACGAGATAGGTAGATAATGAATATGGCAAACTAATGCACATATATGTATATATATAAAAATAGTATGGTATAAATCGTTGTGAATGACTAAAAAGGAGATGACGGAAAATAAATGAATAAAGGGCAGTGAATGAATTAATAAACCAATGTTAACGTATGATAAAAACACCGACGCTGAAAAATGTGACGTGTAATGTATGAGTGAAGAAGTACAACTGAATTTATATTTATAAATGTAAAATAGAAGTAATAAACGGAGGATAAAGTATCCAAAATACAATATATTTAGCATCTGTTTGGATACACATATAGACCCCGGAAATAGCAGTGCAGAATGGAATATGAGATGAATAAATTTGGTACATGGTGACATACAATTAAAAAAGGGGGAATATAGCATAATACAAATATAAAGAAATTTTAATATATATATATATACACAGCTGCTCATAAGTATTGATAAATATATAGTAAAAAAAAAATATCTTATTGAATGCACATATATAAATATATATACATATATACATATATCGATTACCATACTACACGTATAAAAAGAATACTAAAGCTGTACACAAATAAATGACAATAAATATAAAGTATAAGAATATATAAATAAATATAAATAGCTTTAATATAATGATGTAAAAGATAGAAACTAATAATTTTTTGGGATCTTTATAACCAATTATGTATATATAATAGATGATGAAAAAGGAATGTATAAATATGTGTGTGCACACATATAAAAGTGAAGCGATGTAGTAAAGGAGAAATATGTGTATATAGTTGTCAAAATACATGTTATCCGAAAGTAGCAAATTGGTAAAGTGATGGGATTGGTGATACATGTAAAGTGTGATGACGAAAAAAAGGGTGTAAATATGTATTTATGGGTGCAGTGGAAAAATAATATGTGGTAGGAGACCGTGAAGGATAAAAATGCAAAATGCAAGATATAGATGTCGTGCGGAAATAAAAATATGTGAAAGGTGAGGTAAGAATATGTAAGCATATAAATATATATACATGCATATTGATGAAAAAAGTGAGAAGAATCAACTAGTGAATAGTTGAATACAGGAAAAAAACAAGTCAATAAGCACGAAACTACAGAATTTTTGAGCAGGGTACAGTGCAGACGTTGATGTTAACAGATCTTCTGTGTATACAGAAAAGGATGGCTAAAACCAAGTGTATAATATGATGTCCTATCTGTACAAACTCAACCATATATTGTGATAAGTGACTATATGTTAAAAGGTACAGGTAAGTGAGTACAGTGTTAATATTAACACGTGATATTGCATGTATGCGAATGTACATACACCAAAATGTCCGAAACACATATAAAAAGTCACATGAATTATCAACAATATATATATATTAGATATAAAAGAATATTAAAGTCAGCAGTCACAGGGCAGAGATGACATCCAAGTTGTCCATGAGCGTCCCGAAGGAAAAAGGAAGAGACTTCAACAATTGAAATTGAAAAATTGACATGTTTCTCATCTGTGTAACGAGAAATGTAATTAGTAACGATCACAACAAATAAGTAAGTTAAAACAATAAAAACTAAAACCAACACCACTAAAAATGAGCTAGCAATCAGAGGAATGCAGAGAAACCAGTGGTTTCATTTAGACCTTTAGGGAAGACTGTTTGAAGTTTCCAGATCCATTTACACTCTTTCTGCAAAAGGAGTTTCTTGAGGTCAACATATTGATATTGATATGATCAATACCTCTCACTTTCAAGAGTCTGGAGTCACATGCATGGTGGAGTCGAAAGTGTTTAGGAATAGTTTTTAGTAGCTCCACGTCAACTGCTGTTTTGGCGTTCTCAATATCCCTAACATGTTCCCTAACACGGACACGTAGTTCTCGAGTGGTCATGCCTACATATATTTTTGGACATGGGCATGTTGCATGATAAATAATACCCCTAAGGTTTGCATGTAATCGGCCAACAGATTTTAAATTGATTCTTGCCGCTAGAATCGGTAAAAACTTCCGAACGTTCGATATTGGGGCAGCTCAGGCAATCACCACAAGGTTTACATCCCTATTTTGGGCCTTTAGTGCCAAAAGCTTTCCCCGGTTTAGTTGGTGTTAAGTAGCTATGTACTATAGAATCACGCAAATTGCGTGCTCTACGAGGTGCCATGGCATCACCCTTTGCAATATTGGGTCAGTCAATAAAACCGGCCAAAATTTGCTCAGGGTGTTACGCATTTCCACCCAACGTGAATTGTACGTTGTCACGAATCTCACCTTAGATTTATGTTGGTCTTTAATAGCCGTTTTAAGGAGGTGATCTCGTGGAGTTTGTTGGGCTCGATGACATGCTTTACGGATGTTCCGATAGCTGTAGCCCCTCTGGATAAACCTATCCTTTAGTTCCTCCGATCGGAGTTTGAAATCCTCAGGAGTCGAGCAGATTTTCTTCACCCGAAGAAATTGTCCAGTCGGAATTGCTTCGATTGTATGTCAGGTGTGTGAAGATGTTGCATACAGCAAGGAGTTAATTGATGTTGTTTTGCGATAGAGATCGGTCTGTAAAAAGCCGTTAGAATCTTTTTTAATCATAATATCCAAAAAGTCCACACTCTGATAACTCCACTTATAAGTAAGGTTAATGTTGAGAGTATTGTGATTAAGTGTTTTGATGAACGATAGTAGTTCATTAGAAGTGCCCTGCCAGATCAAAAATATGTCATCGATGAATCGGGCCCAGAACCCGACTCATCGATGGCACACGATCTGACAGGAAGAGGTCCCTTTCCCACAGCCCCAGGAACAAATTGGCATAGGAAGGAGCACAGGCTGCCCCCATTACCGTTCCCTGGAGCTGTAGGTAAAAGGAATCATTGAAAGTAAAAAAAATTATGTTTAAGGACGAAGTCCAACAAAGTTAAGATTAAATGAGAGACCTCTTTCTCAACATTACTCATCAATAGAAAGTTCTCAACTGCATATAAACCATCCCGGTGTTGAATGCTCGTATATAGGGACTCAATGTCACATGTGACCAAAATATGGTCAGAGTCCATCGATTTTCAGCAACAAATCAGCTGAATCTCGAAGGTATGACGGAAGGCATTCCACTAATGGTTTCAGATGGAAGTCAATCCATTTGCAAATTCTCTCTGTCAGACCCCCAGAACCCGAAATGATCGGCCTACCTGGAGGATTTTTTGTATCCTTATGTATTTTCGGTAGTAAATATAATGTTGGTATAGTTGGTTCCATTACATATAAGGAAACTTTCAGAGATTTAGAAATAATCCAATTGTCCATGGCCCCCTGTAGAATCTGCAATAGCTCCGAACTAAAGGACGACAAGGGGTTGAAGGTAAGTTTTTTATAACAGGACACATGTCTTAATTGGCGATTCGCCTCATTTACATACATCTGCCGTGGCCATAATACCACATTTCCCCCTTTGTCCGCTGGTTTTATCACTACATCATGACATGATTTAATCCGCTCAAAACTCTCCCTCTCAGACCCTGTCAAGTTATCATTTTTGATCCTACTTGGAATGGTCGCCCATTCATCAGAGACTAATTTAACAAAAAGATCCACAGCAGGACAAATAGAGAGAGGAGGAAATTTGGTAGATTTTCTCTTTATACAATCAGGCATCTTACCTTCAGATGTGGGTTCATCCTGATTGTATAACTCCTCTAATGCTCTCAAGGTTTCCCTTTCTTCAGTTGTTGTGAATATAGTGTCCTCTTCCTTAAAATACAATTTTTTTAAAATCAAGGATCTTCCAAATAGTTGCAGATCTTTCACGGCTAAAAAAAAGGGTCAAATGGAGAAGCAGGAGAGAATGTTAAACCTTTTTCCAACAGGGAAATATCACTCTTATTTAGTGTATGTTTGGACAGGTTAATTACCTTCATGCCCCGTTGACCCTGACTAGAGTCATTATCATGATATCTGGGCATATGTTCAACGCCCTTGTTGGTCTTTCTTTTAGGGTACACAGAGTTGTTATAGTTAGCCTTCCGTTTCTGTCTATTGAATGTGTGCCTAGGACCCGTACTTCGTAGAGTCATTTCGTGTTCATTTCCTTGTTTTAATTGTTGGTCTATGGATTCTTTATTATTATTGTATTATTTATCTCATGCTTTAGTGATGATGCAGTTGGCGTGATGACGTCATCGCGCCGCTGCATTGTTCCGCTGGAGGACACGGTCAGCGGAGGATGGCGCGGCAACGGGACAGGTAAAAATATAATGTTTTTTTCCTTTTATTGTGGGCAGTGTTAGGGGCCTTAACTATAGGGGAATATAAATACAGCAGAGGACTATATAGGGGACAATTACTACAGGGGAGGACTATATAGGGGACAATGGCTACAGGGGAGGACTATATAGGGGACAATAACTACAGGAGAGCACTATAGAGGGGCACTAACTACAGGGGAGGACTATATAGGTGGCACCAACTACAGGGGAGGACTATATAGGTGGCACCAACTACAGGGGAGGACTATATAGGGGACAATAACTACAGGAAAGGACTATATAAGGGGCACAAACTACAGGGGAGGACTATATAGGGGCACTAACTACAAGGGAGGACTATATAGGGGGCACTAACTACAGGGAACGCTACTATCTACAGAGGACACTATGGGAAGTACTATAGACAGGGGGCTCTATGAGAGACACTATAGGGGGTTTTATACTCGGCAACTATCGGGTAGACCAGCGTTCTTAGAACGCTCATTGCCGATAATTGTCCTGTGTAAACAGGGCAGCGATCAGCAGATGAACAAGCAAATTCTCGTTCATCTGCTGGTCGTATCGTCTTAAAATAGTAAAATATTATTGTTGTTGGCAGCACATCTTGGTGTGTAAACAGGGAGACGCACCGACGACATGATGGTAATGTATGGGGACGAGCGATCCGAGTAACTACAGGGGAGGACTATATAGGTGGCACCAACTACAGGGGAGGACTATATAGGGGACAATAATTACAGGAGAGCACTATATAGGGGGCATTAACTACAGGGGAGGACTATATAGGTGGCACCAACTACAGGGGATGACTATATAGGTGGCACCAACTACAGGGGAGGACTATATAGGGGAGAATAAGTACAGGAAAGGACTATATAGGGGGCACAAACTACAGGGGAGGACTATATAGGAGGCACTAACTACAGGAGGACTATATAGGGGGCTCTATGAGAGACACTATACAAGGTTTTATACTGGGCAACTATCGGGCAGACCAGCGTTCTTAGAACGCTCGTTGACGATAATTATCCTGTCTAAACAGGGCAGCGATCAGCTCGTTCTTCTGCTGGTCGTATCGTCTTAAAAAAGTTAAATATTATTGTTGTTGGCAGCATATCTTGGTGTGTAAACAGGGAGACGCCTTGACGACATGATGGTAATGTATGGGGACGAGTAACGACTGCTCGTCCCCAGCCATAGCTCCGTGTGACAGATGCAAACGAGCGCCTATCAACGATGTATCGTTGATCGGCGCTCGCTGCATCGGCTGAATATCAGCAGGTGTAAAAGGCCCTGTGTGTGGTGCATTACTTTACAGTGTTTGACACAATTATATTCAGGAGCACAGTGTATAGTACCATTATATTCAGGGGTGCAGTGTATAGTATTATTATATTCAAGAGCACAGTGTATAGTACTATTATATTCAGGAGTACAGTGTATAGTACTATTTTATTCAGGAGTACAGTGTATAGTACTATTATATTCAAGAGCACAGTGCATAGTACTATTATATTCAGGAGTACAGTGTATAATACTATTATATTCAGGAGCACAGTGTATAGTACTATTATATTCAGGGATACAGTGTATAGTACTATTATATTCAGGGGCACAGTGTATAGTACTATTATATTCAGGAGCACAGTGTATAGTCCTATTATATTCAGGGGTGCAGTGCAGTGGCGGATTATCATTAGGGCGGTTCGGGCTGTCGCCCGGGGCCCAAGGCTCCCAGGGGGCCCATGGCCGCGCGAACTGCACAAGACCGCACGGGCCCCCTCATGCCCGGTGGCATCGCTAGCACCGGAGGGGGCCCCGGTACTAGCGGCAGCCACATTCATTTGTATCTGAGTCCTCAGATACAAACGAATATTATAGGCTGCAGGCCACATTAGGCACTGGGAAGACTCCCTGCGTAGGCCGGCATGATGAGGTACTGCATCACACCGGTCTGCGCATGCGTCTAGTCCGGAGGCCTCAAATGCGTCCAGCTTGAGCGGCCGCCACGAGAAAGCAGCTAGGTAAGTAAAATATATATTTAGTTTTTTAGGTGGGGGTAGCGCTGTGCATATATTCAAGCAGGGGGGGAGTGCTCCGTGACACTATATACAAGGAAGGGAATTCTCCGTGGCACTATATGCAAGGGGGGAGTGCTGGATGGCCCTATATACAAGGGTGAGGGTAGCGCTGTGTGGTCCTGTATACAAGGGGGAGGGGAGCACTGTGTGACACTATATACAAAGGGGGGGGTGCCCTGTGACACTACACCGCATTCCAAATTATTATGCAAATGTTATTTTTCGCTGATTTTCCTAAATAGTCGATGCAAATGACAGTCAGTATAATCTTCAAGCCATCAACCGTTGGAGTATAATGTGAATTTTATTGAACAAATCTCCTAATGATAACAGATTTTTTTTTAGAAGTAAAAAACTCAAAATGCACTGTTTCATATTATTATGCACAACAGAGATCAAAACATTTTAAAGGTTGTAAAGAGAACTAAAATGGTAATTGTTGAATTTGCAGTATCAGGAGGTCATATTTATAGAACTCAAAAGCTCTTTCAATAAAAAAAAACTTAACAGGCCAAGTTACATGTAAACATAGGGCCCCTTCTTTGATATCACCTTCACAATTCTTGCATCCATTGAATTTGTGAGTATTTGGACAGTTTCTGCTTGAATATCTTTGAAGGATGTCAGAATATCCTCCCAGAGCTTCTGTTTTGATGTGAACTGCCTCCCACCCTCATAGATATTTTGCTTGAGGATGCTCCAAAGGTTCTCAATAGGGTTGAGGTCAGGGGAACATGGGCGCCACACCATGAGTTTCTCTCCTTTTATGCCCATAGCAGCCAATGACACAGAGGTATTCTTTGCAGCATGAGATGGTGCATTGTCATGCATGAAGATAATTTTGCTACGGAAGGCACGGTTCTTCTTTTTGTACCACGGAAGAAAGTGGTCAGTCATAAACTCTATGTACCTTGCAGAGGTCATTTTCACACCGTCAGGGACCCTAAAGGGGCCCCAGCTCTCTCCCCATGATTCCAGCCCAAAACATGACTCCACCACCTCCTTGCTGATGTTGCAGCCTTGTTGGGACATGGTGGCCATTCACCAACCATCCACTACTCCATCCATCTGGACCATCCAGGGTTGCACGGCACTCATCAGTAAACAACACGCTTTGAAAATTAGTCTTCATGTATTTCTGAGCCCACTGCAACCGTTTCTGCTTGTGAGCATTGTTTAGGTGTGGCCGAATAATAGCTCTATGCACACTTGCAAACCTCTGGAGGATCCTACACCTTGAGGTTCGTGGGACTCCAGAGGCACCAGTGGCTTCAAATACCTGTTTGCTGCTTTGAAATGGCATTTTAGCAGATGCTCTCCTAATCCTATTAATTTGTCTGGCAGAAACCTTCCTCATTATGCCTTTATCTGAACGAACCGGTCTGTGCTCTGAATCAACCACAAATCTTTTCACAGTACGATGATCACACCTAAGTTTTCTTGAAATATCCAATGTTTTCATACCTTGTCCAAGGTATTGCATCATATCACGCTTTTCGGCAGCAGAGAGATCCTTTTTCTTTCCCATATTGCTTGAAACCTGTGGCCTGTTTAATAATGTGGAACGTCCTTCTTAAGTAGTTTTTCTTTGATTGGGCACACCTGGCAAACTAATTATCACAGGTGTCTGAGATTGATTAAAATGATCCAAACAGCCCTAAGACACAATACCATCCATGAGTTTAATTGAAAAACTAATAATTAAATGTTTATGACACTTAAATCCAATGTGCATAATAATTTGGAACACAGTGTATATACAAGGGGGGGGGGAGTTCTCTGTTACACTATATACAAGGGGGAGGAGAGCGCTGTGTGGCACTATATACAAAGGGGGAGCGCTGTGTACATTATATACAAGGGGGGAGCGCTATGTGGCCCTATATACAATGGGGAGCGCTAAGTGGCCCTATATGCAAGGGTGAATCGCTGTGTGGCCCTATATACTAAGAGGGAGCACTCTGTGACACTATATACAAGGGGGGGCTTTGTGGCGCTATCCACAGCGGTATGTGTGTGGCGCTCTTTACAAGCGGGGCTCTGTGGCGCTATTTACAAGAGGGGGAGGGTTGTATGGCGCTATCTATAGGGGGCTGTGTGTAACGCTCTCTACGGGGGGAATGTGTGTGGTGCTAGCTATAGGGGGTGTGTAATATCTACAGGGGCTTTGTGTGGTGCTATCTATGGGGGTGTGTAATCTCTACAGGGGCTGTGTGTGGCACTATGTACAGGGGGCTGTGTGGCACTATGTACAGGGGGCTGTGTATATGTGGTGTTTTACAGCATTTGGTATTATTATATTCAGGCGCGCAGTCTTTGGTGCTATTATATTTAGGGGCAAAGTATGTGGCACCATGATAATTTTATTTTCATTTATAGGTGTGGAAATGTTGAAAAAGTGAGGAGCCGCAGACATCTGAGTGGCAAATTCTGCAGAAATGGGTCATGGCCGGGAGAAGTCGTCATGAGCTCTGGACCGGATGGATAAGAAAAGAGGAAAAAAACTACTAGAATCTGAGACGTCGTCACCTGTGAGTCACTAGATATTTAGAGAATCTGTCACCTCTCCTGACATGTTTATTATAGGAAATCCTTGTATTTCACAAAAAGTCTTTCTGAAGTCCAGGACTGATAGACAATTCCCCTTGCCAGGAGGATGTGTCCCAGCACAGTGTGATACTGTCAGTATGTAGGGATACAGCCCTGTGACAATGGGAATCGTAACACCCATTTGTTAATGCTTGCCCAAAAAGGTAGTGTTAAAAATAGTTACGGCGCGGCAGGGCGGCGGTGCGGAAGGGGGGCCCAAGTTTGGGTAACACCACAGCGCCCGTGGTCTACTTAATCCGCCACTGGTGCAGTGTATAGTACAACAGGATTACACCAGGCCGCATGTTGCTCTTGCTACTGTGAGCAGCCTGCCTGGCCTAAACGTGCTGCTATGGCCTGCAGCATCTCCAGACTTATCTCCCTTCGAGCCCATCTGGGACGTCATTGGTCGGCAATTGCAAAGGGAGCTGCCAGCAGCTAATCTTGATGATTTGCGTGCCCATTCAGCATGGCATAACATTCCTCAGACAACCATTAAGCCCTTAAGGACAAGGCCAATTTTGGTCTTGAGTACAGAACTATTTTTTTATATTTCCCTCTTTGCATCCTGGCTCATAACTTTTTTATTTTTTGTGCGACCTAGCTGTATAAAACTTTGTTTTTTTGCGGGACGACTTGTACTTTATGTAGGTCCAATTTTTTGGTACATTTACATTATCTTTTAATTTATATAAATTTTTATTTTGACAAAAATACATAAAAAAAGCAGTTCCGATCATCATAAATAATGTTATACATTTATTGTACAGGTTGTTACGGTCATGGCGATATCAAATATGTGTATTTAATTTAATGTTTTGGGACTTATATTTTGTAAAGTTTACAAATTGTATAAAATGTGCATTTCTGTGTTTTGTTTTTTTTTTACTACCTTTTTTGTTTACTTCACATAATTCTTTTTTTGACAATTCATTTTACTTTTTTTTTAATCCCACTGGGGGATTTCTCATTTTGATTTCGATTTTTTAACTTTAATGTACTGGCATATATCTATATGCCAGTGCATTGGCCTGTGTACTGATCATACACAAGCTGTTGTTAGGGCATACCTCAGTTTACCCTAACAACAGGGAATATGGTCAGACAGCCCTAGGGTCCTCTAATGGCCCCTGGGGTGTATGGCCATACAAGGTATGGCCATCGATCGAGACACAGGGATTTCCTGTGACGCGATGAAAGGGGTGTCCCCCTTCCCATATACACTTTAAATGCCACGATCAGCTTTGATCCACGAGCTGTCTTAGAACTTTCCATATTATCCGATTTGATTTCTCCTAACTGTAGCTATCAAATTGTTTCATCATTCCTTTTTTAAACTGAAGAACACTACGTATTCGGTCAGGGTATTTATGGAGACCCAATAAAAGATCTAACACAAAAACTGTAAACGGCAGATCATGAAACAGTAATCCAGCTTCTACTGAAGAGTATGTTTACTATGAATTAGCTAAAATCTCTACAAATATTCACAAATATTTCCACATATTTACATTGGTCTTCCAAAGGCTATGTTCACACAGAGTTTTTTGCAGGTGGAATTTCTGCCTCAAAATTCTGTTTGGAAGTTTTAGGCACATTTTCCTCTCAATGCACGAAGATTTTCGCGGCATTTTTCACTGCGTTTTTCACCCGTGGCCATTGAGAGCCGCAGGCATAAAACGCCGCAAAATACGCTTTCTCTGCCTCCCATTAAAGTCAATGGGAGGTCAGTGGTGGAAACACCCGAAGATAGGGCATGTCGCTTCTGCGTCCCGCGAGCGTTTTTCCTTTTCCGCCTCCCATTGAAATCAACGGGAGGCATTTTCGAGCCGTTTTTGACAAGTTTTTTGGCACGGTTTCCGCGTCAAAAAACTAGTCGAAAAACTCTGCGTGAACATAGCCAA
Source organism: Rhinoderma darwinii (assembly GCF_050947455.1). Classification (NCBI taxonomy): domain Eukaryota; kingdom Metazoa; phylum Chordata; class Amphibia; order Anura; family Rhinodermatidae; genus Rhinoderma; species Rhinoderma darwinii. The sequence continues at coordinate 38,657,898 of NC_134698.1, forward strand.
AGGGGCAAGAAAATTCCTAATACATGTGGGACGTAGTGTGGGGTGTGTAAGGTCTTAAATCCATAAAATTCCTCCCAAGATATACTGTATATATATATATCGTCCGTACGGGAATTTTTTGCACCCTACACAGAAGGAACGGTGCTGCTTTTTCTTTGTTTTATATATATAAATATATATATATATATATATATATATATATATATATATATATACATATATATATGAGATTCAGAGGAATTTGTTTGTTCTGTATATTGGCTTGTAAAACCAGGCCCTATATGACAACTCATTCATTGTTCATACTCATTTTCATTCATACTTATTCATATTATTTAAGTATAGTCAAAACATATAACATTCTGTACATATTAAGAATATTCATATGTTTTGTATACTGGAAAGGTTTAACAGATGCACTCAAAACTTCTCCAGTGCGTGAAAATAGAAGGTAAGGGTATACTCACATTTGTTGCTGACAAACTCGGTTTATCTCCCGGGAGAATAAAGGATTGAGCATGGTGAGGGCAGTCCGAAGGCCCCCATAAACATTAGATTTTTGATGGATCCTGGTCAAAAAATGTTTGTATCGTCCAGGTTAATTTACAGTTTTTTTTCAATTATTTTAGTTTTTGTTTTACTTTGCCTCCAAAATATCAATGTTAGGTATTTACAAAACCTAAATGTTATGCATGTTTACTTATTAGAAAGTAATATGTGATGGGGGGGGGGGGGGCGTGGCTTTGACATGGTGGTGTGATGACGCATCTTCTCGAGGCTCCAGACCGGGCTTACAGAAAATCGCCCTCAGGGCTCACTTACCTGGCTTCTGGGAGTTATGACGAAGTGGAGGAATCGTAAGACTCTTTCGGATACTCCCTGCACCTCTTCCATCGGCAGATTCCTTTGTTCCCGACAGGACGGGGCATCTCCGCGCCGCTCCTCATTTCTTCTCTAGGCCGCAGTCAGACGCCGCCAGCATGTGGGCTCCCAACGACTCCCTGCTCCACTCGGACGGCAAGTGCCAGCAGCTGCTCCCCTGTGCACGCTCCTGACATGGCGAAACCTGAGATATCTCTGGGCCTTGATGCCGTGCCTGGGACAGCTACGCCGGCTCTGTCAGCTGATTATCCTCCTCTCCTGCCCCAGTGTGAGACCCGGCAGGACGCTGACCGCATGGCTCCTGCCGCTCCACAGCTGTCTCCCACAGAGGACTAGTTGCAGCATAGCCAGGGTATGACTGCCATTCTGAGGGGGCCACCTACGCCCTCTGCAGTTGAGGGGGACTACCTGTCGGTCTTTTCTTCGGCCCTCCACCCTCTTTGGAACAGACCTTGACAGAGCTATGGGAAATGGTGCGGGCTCTGTCTACAAAGTCTGACCTGGACATCCGTCTCTCCCGCCTGAAGGAAAAGCATAATAAGGCCATTGATGCAGTTACCCAGGAGGTACGTTTACTTACCGCTTGTGTGACAACATTGGAGCGCCAGAACTCTGTTCATTCTCTGGACATCTCAGTCCTTTCTCAGACTCTGGACACTCAATCTACACAAATGCGGGACTTTTCCTTACACCTGGATGATGTTGAAAATAGGGGGAGATGGAACAATTTGAAGTTGACGGGCTTATCGAAATCAGTGCCTCCAGAAGGCCTGTATGACGCAGTGACTCATATCTTCAACAAGCTCCTGGATAGACCACAGGATATGGCCATTGAGATGGATAGAGTGCATAGATTGGCGGGCCCATGGGCCAGAGACGTCAACCGCCCATGGTATGTCATATGCAGAGTTCATTTCTACAAACAGGAGGTCATTGCGCAGAGAGCATTAGAGAAAGGGGCCATACCCTATAATGGTTCAGAGGTTACCATTTTGCCTGATGTTTCCAGATTGACTCTCTACATGCGTAGAGCTGTACGCCCTAACGTGTAGGTTACTAAAGCAGCGGGCGCTACGTACAGGTGGGGCCATCCCTTCCACATCATACTCCGCAAACAGGGGCATTCGTTTGCTGTTCGATCTCTGGATGACTTGGAGGAGGCATTTCGGTTCCTGGAGATCCCTCCAGTCCTGTTGACTGATTGGACTGAGCCCCCAACGTCGCTCTTGCCCAGGGGAGGTCCCTATCCGGATCCAGCATGCCCGATTCCGCATTGCTCCAGAGACGGTCCAGCCGAGATGCGGACACCAGTGAGGCGTTCCCCACACAGAGACTGATCTATCACATTTTCACTGTACGGCCTAGCCCTCCCCATGTGGGACTCGGTCAGTATTTTGTTTGTTACATGTGCTTTTTTCCCATTTGCAGTGTACTTCAGGAGGTGTCTCTGTTAGTATTCGTGTTGGTATTTGAACAGGGTATTCTGCATAGTACGATGGCACGGGGGCTCCTCTCCTTGTTGGCTTCCACATGTTTCTAGATTTTGGGCAGCTAGGGTGGTCTCCGCAGAAGTCTACACTTATGCCCATTCCCAACTTTTGTGTCTCACTGACCCGGATGGGTGCATGTTGGGGCAGGGAGCGGGGAAGTTAGGCTGGTCACGGGGGGTATTGGTTCCGGATAACTTTCGGTTCCGATTCCCAACATAGGTCTTAGCGTTGTTGCTTAGCTTATACTCCTTCTGCCTGTTGTGCCCCTGTCTCTGTTGGTGACATTCATACGGATGGCACCATACGAGCTATCCTAGGCAGCTGGGAGCCTCATCCCGTGGGATTACTGTATTAGGTGGTTCTTTGTAGGAGGGTCGGGAAGTCCACTCATTATCTAGCCGGTAGGGTCCGGAGTTTCCTTGAGTTCATTTTGCTAATCCTTGTATATTTTGCAGTTCTTATATAATTTTGCCTTTTCGCATCGCTGTCATTCTTCATTCCCCATTAAGGTCCCGTGTTGCTGTGTCTCGGTCGGAGCGCATTTTACTTCTGAGGGTGACATAGCACACGATGAGTTGTTGAGGGGTTTCGTACTCCGCTTATAGTGGGGCTGTCTTGTTACATTGTTCTGGTATTTCTACCTCTTCTTAAGGGGACTTTTTCTTTCTTTGTTTCTTTCCTCTCCCCTCACTGTCTTCTTCTTCCGCCCCCACCATGTCTAACATTACTGTTGTTTCCCTGAAGGCCCAGGGTATGAATATCCCTGAGAAGAGGTCCTCCATTCTCCGTCTTCTCTGGGAGAACAAAGCGCAGGTGGCCTTCCTTCAGGAGACCCACTTTCGGGCTGATTGTATGCCAAATCTCACGGATTCACATTATACAGACGGGTATGATAGCATGTCCCCAGACTCTAAGACAAAGGGGGTCTCCATCCTGATTTCACGCTCTCTCCCTTGGGAACATGTGGAGACTCGCACTGATGGAGTGAGAAGGTATCTCTTCGTGAAAGGTAGGCTGGCTAACACCCTGTTTACACTGGCCTCGTATTATCTCCCTAACTCTGGTCAGGTTGCCTTTCTAAAGAGGGTCCTGATGGAGTTGGATAACTTTCTGGAAGGTACTCTAATATTGGGAGGTGACTTGAATGTGCCCCTAGATCCCAACTTAGACTCCTCACAAGGGCACTCGTCCATATCTAGGTCTGCCCACTGTCGTATTCGTCAGTTATTACATGAACATCAATTAGTCGATGCGTGGTGTCTCCTGCACCCGTTGACAATAGACTATACATTCTTCTCGGCCCCCATAACTTATACTCGCTTCTGCAGGATCCGACGGTTATAACGGATATATGCAGGGAACTACAAGGGTATTTGACCACAAATGTCTCTCTTTGCATTTGGGAGGCTCATAAGTGTGTAGTTCATGGTTCCTTCATTCGCATTGGATCTAAATTAAAGAGGGAGTGAGCTGCAATCTTGTTGGATCTCTTGTCCCAACTACATTTTTTGGAACAGTCGCACAAGGCCTCCCTGGACCGGGTTGTTTGGGCGAAGCTGGGGCAGCTGAGGGTTCAGGTTCGATCACTCTGCCTTTCCAAGTCTAGGGCTTCCTTAGCTAAATGCAGGTGTAATGAATCGGGGTAGGAAGACGGACAGGTGAGCCCTAATCTACCCGCAACTCAGTCCCTGCCTACTTGCATGGCCCATCCTAAGTGACAGCGTACAACTGGGCGACGTTCCCTACGCTCAGTAAGTGCAAGACAGACAACACAAGACAAGGGCACACAGAAGCAAGGGGGGGGGTAGGGGCAGTTGCCCACGGACACACCGTGAGCAACAGGCAGTGGTGAACGAGCAGAATCAAACCAGGGGAGTACATAGTAGCAAGTCAGAGCAGGAGAGTAGTTAGGCAAGTCAGGGTCACTAGGTAACAGCGGTCAATCAGGTGAATAGCAGGAATCGCAGAGCCAGGAAACCAGACAATCACAGGCAAGGAGCATGCTGCAAGTGAGGGTATAAATAGACCAAGGGCGGGAGCTAGAACCGTCAGGCCAGGCTGTGATAGGTTCCCCTCTCCTCAGCCTGCAAGCCTGAGTGGTAACAGATCGCGTCACTCTAGCAGACCTTGGAGCTGATGAGGGCTGATTAACCCCGGGCGTCGACACAGAACCTGTGTCTGGCAAACCCTTTACAGCAGGTGGCACTTTTATGAATTCAGTAACAAACTGGGTAGGACCCTTGCACGGGCACTTAGAAAAACCCGTTCTCGTACATATGTTCCCCATTTTCACGCTTCCCACAATGGGCGCCTGCATCTTCCCCATGACATCACGGAGGCCTTCCGTGCCTACTAACACTCTCTCTATAATCTTCCTCGAGCCTCTTCATCTCCTGATGGGGGGAGCCATATGGAGAGGATTGAGTCCTATCTTCAGACCTCTGGGATGAAAAGTATCCCCCAGGAAGTACTTGCTTCTCTGGAGGCTCCTATTTCCCCAGAGAAGTTGTCGTGGGCATTGAAGGACTCCCCAGTGGGGAAGGCGCCGGGCCCTGATGTCCTCCCTTTGCAATATTATAAGGCCTGTTCGGACCCACTTTCCCCTCACTTTCTGCATGCCTTCAACTCACTTACTGCGGGGAGCTCCCTTCCCCAAGATACGCTTCAGGCTTACATTATGGTGATAATCAAGGAGGGGAAGGATCCTTCCCTGTGCCAAAATTACCGCCCTATATCATTGTTATACGTAGACCTGAAGTTGTTTTCAAAAATTTTGGCGTATAGGCTGACACCTCTTTTACAAACTGTTATTCATAATGACCAGGTGGGTTTTATGCCTCTTAGGGAAGCACGTGTTAATACCACAAGGGCTATTAATGTAATATATCAAGCCGCTGACTTGGCTCTGCCCACGTTCCTTCTGTCCATGGACGCGGAGAAGACCTTTGACAGGGTCAACTGGGACTTTATGCTGGCCACCTTACGGTATATTGGACTAGGCACCCATATGATGCAATGGATTTCGAGTCTCTACTCCTCCCCCTCGGCCCGGGTTAAGGTCAGTGGTCACTTCAAAATGGTGCCAATAAAAACTACAACCCGTCCCGCAAAAAACAAGACCTCCCACAGCTTTTTTGACGAAAAAATTAAAAAGATACGGCTTAGAATAGCGTGTCCCAGAAAATAAATAATTTTATAGAAACTTAATTTTATTGTGCAAACGCTGCAAAACTTAAAAAAAACTATACACATATGGTATCGGCGTAATCGTACCGACCGGCTGAATAAATTAAAACGTAATTTATTGCGCACGGTGAACGCTGTAATAAATAAAGAATTTAAAGCGCCAAAATCGCTGTTTTTTGGTCACCTTAGCTCTAAAAAAGATCCTGAGGGGCCAAAATGCTCACTATACCCCTAGAAAAGTTCCTTGAGGGGTGTAGATTCCAAAATGGGGTCACTTTTGGGGGGTTTCCACTGTTTTGGTCCCTCCGGGGCGTTGCAAACCCGACATGGCACTGAAAACCTATCCAGCAAAATCTGCGCTCCAAAATCCAAAAGGCACTCCCTCCCTCCTGAGCCCTACTGTGGGTCCAAAAATCAGTTTAAGACCACATATGGGTTATTGTCGTAATCGGGAGAAATTGCTTTACAAATGTTGGGCGGCTTTTTCTCCTTTATTCCTTGTAAAAATGAAAAAATTCTATGTTTCCACAGAAAAATAGGTGATTTTCATCTTCATAGACTAATTCCACTAAATTCTGCAAAAAAACTGTGGGGTCAATATGCTAACTATACCCCTAGAAAAATGCCTTGAGGGGTGTAGTTTCCAAAATGGGGTCACTTTCGGGGGGTTTCGACTGTTTAGGTACCACAAGACCTCCTCAAACCTGACATGGTGCCTAAAATATATTCCTTAAAAAAGGAGGCCCCAAAATCCACTAGGTGCTCCTTTGCTTCTGCGGCCTGTGTTTCAGTCCATTAGGACACTAGGGCCACATGTTGGATATTTCTAAAATCTGCAGAATCTGGGCAATAAATATTGAGTTGCGTTTCTCTGGTAAAACCTTCTGTGTTACAGATTT